>NC_079906.1:3164473-3173270 GCF_024868665.1 Triplophysa rosa | reverse complement strand
TTTTTTCAACAGGGTCTGGTCCATTAATACTGACAAATACAACTTTGATTTTAAATAGTAAATGTATTCGTAAAATTAACATTAGATTAACAATTAATAAATAATGTAAAAATATATACCTCATTGTCTAGTCTTGTTCAATTTAACTTCAAATAAAAATTAAAAAGGCCTATATTGCTATTGCTTATTAGGGACTTATTACTATGGCAGTTTATTCCCCGTGGTATCGAAAATGGTATCGAATATCGATATTTTTTTAGGTATTGAATCGAAGTTAGAAATTCCAGTATCGTGACAACACTACAGTCTATAGTAAAAAAGATGAACAACAAACATGCTCTCACACTCAGTTCTTAAAGAGGCTGTTGGCAATTGGAACTGCCCAATTTAGAAATGGGTTTACAAACATTTTGGTTTGGAAATGCCCAATAATTTAGAAACTCTGGTTGTGTTCTGCAGGACCTGTCCTTCACTGCTTTAGCATCCTAACAAGTCTGACACAGTAATACTGAATATTCATGTTTACTTAACTCTTACCTCCCATTGTGAAACTGTCTTTTTCAGCTTCTCAATTTCTTGGTCTTTCTTTTCCAGTTCATATTTTAACTGCTCAGTTCTCACATCCTGAAAGGTTTATGGGAAGAGAAAGTTCAGACTTCTTAGAGTTCCAAGATTGCCAAGGTCAAGGACTGTGAATTACTCAGTATATTGGAAGAGCCTGACCTGCTCTTGCTCTGAAGAAGTGTTGACCTCATGACCGGCACCATTGCTGTACTGCTCTATGCGTTTGTCACGCTGAACGATCCTGCTCACATCATCCTCCAAACGGTTAAAGAACTTGTCATCGCAAGGTGCAGGGTTCACAGGCTTTGATTCCTGTAACAGAGAACAGGTAGAAGAAACTGCACATTTGGCAAAACTCAAAAGAAAAAAAAACGTTTTTAGAATCTCATTAAACCGAAAAACTTTTGTAGCACTCCTCATAAAAATGATAAAAAAAATAGATTATGCCCACCTAGCTGCACTGGTTCATTCTGGTATGGAATATTTAAATTTTAATATAGAATCAAATGCTGGTGGATAATATCACTTAAGTACTGCTTAACTTTCTGACTGTACATTATTATCCCTTAATAACACAGCTCTCTAGAAAAACTGGTTATACACATACTTGATTTGGACATCACTGCATTTTTTTTGTTCAAATATTCCTGTATAATGGCTCACAAACAATGTAACTGACCACTATCTCAAGAAACATTAAGAGTTTGGCTCCAATACCAGATTTAAAATGTTTCAAAAATCATGTTATATTATTGTGCATTCCCATTAATATAAATCAAACTGCGGTTGGTTTGTTTTGATTTAAGCCGTAATAATAATAAAAAATACAGCTAACTCACACAAAACACAATGAAAACACGATAACATAATAAAAAAACATGATTTTTGAAAATCTCATTTTGGAACATATTTACATAGGTATAACTTTATAGAAATACAGTGGCACACAACTTCTTCAAAACATGCTCAATTAGCATGAAAAATAAAAACAGACCCAACCGACCATCCCCTAGGAAAAAGGTACTGACCTCTCTGTCCGGCCTTTTATTCAGCTGATCTGCAACCAGAGACACTGAGTTAGAAGAGCCTCTGTCTCATACAATAGTACAGTAATAGTACCTGTTAGTATAGACCAGTATGTTAATAAAGAAGCACTCTCACCCATGGTTCCCTCCTGTTGGAAGTCTTTGAGAGACACGGTGACTCGTTTGTCCTTTCCTTGCTGATTCTTCTTCCTGTCTTTCTTGCTTCCTGTCTTGGTCTTTGGTGATGCGGCCTCTGTATTCTCAGCATCCTTTTGAGAGACCGTGTTAAAATGTTAACGGCCAAGCAAAACTAGAAAATGCTAAATATGATTCAGAAGAACACAGGTTTTGTACGTATATCATTATCATAGTAACCACAAACAGCTAAATATTTGTTATAGATGCATACACAGGGCCAAAAATTTAATTTTAGTCATTTTATTTTGCATGCCCAATTAAACACCTAAAGGAGGTTTTAGACAGCACTGAATTTTTCCTCTAAGTTGAGTTGTCAGTTGTCATGAATTACTCATCCACAAGTTGTACCAAACCTGTATACATTTCTTTGTTCGGTTAAACACAAAGAAAGATATTTGGTAGAATGTTAGCAACAGACAATTCTGGGGCATCACTGACTGGGTATCGTTAAGATTTTAACAGTATTACTACTCTTATCGATACTGCTTATCGGTCCGGTACTTAAACGGTATTCTTATCGGTACTTTTTGATATAAAGATATGTCTTCTTGGGGATGGACCAGCGGAATGAGAAGGAGTGGGTAGGTTTGTTGCAGCTTAAAAACATTTCAAAATCATTATAAGGGTAAATTAATTTTACTCTACATAGTTATGTATTTGTGCATGTTTATTTTGTGTATACTGCACTGAATTATTTCAGTTTTCAGTGTAATAATAAATGATAACACATAGGTTGATTTATTTTTTTAAGTAGTTAACTAATAGAAAATGGATTAAATGTGTAATTTCCTTTCACCTGTGTGGAATTAGCATAGTTGTAAGGTTATGGAAACCAGTTAGATCGAATTACAGTTGTTTTAAATAGGGTGAATGGCATTAGCATGTATTATTATTAATAAAGAATGTCAGAGTTCAAGTAACGTCTGTTTGCAATCAGCATACAGTACATACCTGACGCAGAGGGGTATGAGGCATCAAGAGATGAACTAGATTGGGCTAAGCAGACAAAAACAGTGCATCCATCTGTCTGTACATGATGCACTTTTGACAGGTGCTTTGACAGATTACTTGTGTTTCCACCTTTATAAGCAAAGGTTTTGTTCCACTTGTGGCAACGAGCATTGTCACTGTCAGCATCAACTTTGGTGAAGCGTAACCACACTTTTGAACGTTTAGTTCTCTCCGCCATCGTCGCGAATTAAGAGCGTCTTTCTTCTGTGCGGCTGTTCGTGTGCGCGCTGCAGACACAAACTGCGCGAGAGACACGTGACGTGACGCCTCGCGCGCTCTTCTGAGAATAACGAATATGCATGCGCCAAAGACTAAATTCTTGGTGTTATTGAAGATAGAAACTATTCTTGAGATAAAATGTGCAAGATAACGTTAATGTAGCAATAACATAAGATTTTTTTTCCCCTGAGGGCCGAAAGCAGAACCGATAAGGGCGAAGCTTATCGATGCTCCGGTCTTTCGTAATTTTGCCCCGGGTCGTGTTTAATACCAGGTTTCGGTACCCATCCCTACTGACTACCATAGCAGGAAACATTATTATTATTTTTTGTTCTGTTGAACACAAAAGAAGATATTTTGAGTAATTTAGGAAAGCAAACAGTTCTGGGGCACCTTGGCCTACCATTCCAAATATCTTTCTTCGTGTTCAATCGAACAAAGAAATTTATAAAGGTTTGGAACAACTTGAGGACTTGTAATTCAGGACAGAATTTAAATTTTTGGGTGGAGTATCCATTTAAACATCGTACCCTTTTCTGTTGTTCCAGTTCTTCCAGTTTACTTAGCATCAAAGCCTTCTCCAGATCTGCCTCATACAAGTCGCTGGTCAGCTGTAACACACACAGGTTTTCCAAACAACATGAAGGAATGGCACAAGGGACAATCCTAGGGTTTTCTGAGAATGCTTTACCTGCTCATCTCTCTGTTTCCAATCCTGCCAGTTCTCCTGTGGTGTGTTGTTGGGCCGGACAGCTGCTGGGTTCAGCAGGTCATTGGCCAAATCCTGCAGTGTAACTGTGGAAGAGGGTGCTGTAGACCGCTGAGGGATCTTCTTAAAGGCAAGTTTTCTGAGCTACAGTGCAGATAAAACCATACTTATTTTAATGTTTTAAATTTCACCACTAAATTATTGACTATACTCTAAATGAAGCACAAGTGCACTGCTTAGTGTATACTGCATATGATATAGGCCTACTGTATAATGCCCATTATTAAGAACAGCATGTGAAATAGTAAACAGTATAAATGTTTTAAACAGTAGTTTGCACTGGATTGTGGGATACACTACCCCACAGTTTGCTCTGCAATAGTGTTCCTCATTTATGTTCAGAATTTTATAGGAAATGTACATTGCTCACATTTTCATGAATGCAACAGCAAAGCCAGGTCGTGTCACTGGACTTTTTTATGATAATACATTTTCCTATGGCTGGTATAACTGCTTATTTAACTATCATTAAATTGCAGAAATGCTGAAATAATTACTATTGTCTTTCAAAATAGTAGGCAGTAGGCCGCCCCAAACATCACTGTTATTTACCTGTGTGACAACATGAAAACCTACAAAGCACATTTTAAAGCCTGTAAATGCCCTATGCGTTTAGAAGTTTATATCATTATTTGTTTCCACTACTAAACATTCACGACCTCATTGGCTTCGCTCTGTTGCTGCTCCTTTTTTCGTCTTCTCTTCTCTTTCTTCTTCTCAGTGTTTTGGTTGCTCTTCCCGCTAGGAGTTTTCCCCGATAGGGGCTTCCCCGCACCACGACCTGCTTTCGGCTTCCCTGCGTCCGAATCAGACTCTGAATCAGAGTCCACCTGCAGAAGAGCAAAGCGGGACGCCGTGGTGGGCACAGAGATCACTGCTGATGCCATCGTAAACCTGCCAATGGGATACAATAACTTATTAACACACATATTACAAGTAACTAGTAGATTCTATGATGTGATTCTAAAGGGACAGTTCACCTAAAAATGAAATGAAAATGTCAAATGAACACAAATAAAGATATTTAGATGAATGTTAGCAACTGTCATTTCTGGGGCATGATTGACAACCATAGCAGGAAAAATAATTGTATATTTTTTTGTACTGCTTAACACAAAGAAGATATTTGACTGTCACTGTCACTGATGTCCCAGAAATGTCAGTTGCTAACATTGTTGTTGTTCAACAGAACAAAGAAATTAAACGTTACACAGGTTTGGAACAACTAGAGAGTAATTTATGACAGAATTTTCCTTTTTGGGTGAATGATCCATTTAAGGTGTCCGATTAACATACAGGAAAACAATAATCTAACGTTACAAGGTCTCTGAGCGTTCATACAGTATGCCCCATATGAAAATGCCATAGAAAACAACCGTTTATAGAAACAGTAGCCTATACCTCATTGTTAGTTATATAGTCGTACATTTAACTTAACAAAATTACTGCAATGATTTTGCAAAACTTAATTGTTTCATTGCGCTGTAGGCATTTCACAATAAAAAGGCGAATCTGTTGAAAAGAGATCGCGAATTGTAACGTTAATGGCTTTAAATCGCAAACATGCGGCATTTGTCTGAAAAGCTGTGAATTCGTTTATTTATAAATTAAGTGAATGCCTGGCCATCACATGAGCGTTTTAACATTCGCAGTACCCTAATGTAGATAATAGGTTGTTAACGCTGTCTATATAGCTAATATGGCTCTATGTCTAATATGGCTAGCTTATACTTTTTAGCTCACCGGTGCTAAAAAAAAACAGGCGCATTCTACCACTGCTAGATTTCACAGGCATGCTTCATCATATGCCTTGTGTACATCTGGCGTAATTTCGGACCAATATGCGTTTTTAGCGATTTAAGAAAACTTTTACCTTGTTAAAGAAGCTGTCGGTACCCACAGATTTGATCAAGTGCAAACTGCAACAACAGACAAAAGTATGGAGGCCTCCTTGGAACAATATCGTGAACAACCGCTTCTTATGGCACACCACAAGGGGGAGCTTGGGAGCTCAGAATCCCCTTTGAACCAATCAAATCTTAAAACCCTTTGATCAAATATTAAAACGTTTTTGTCTTATTGGAGACAATTGTATTTTAAAACGCATATTGTATTCCTATCTATTAATTAAGGAATATATTATAGAATTTTATATACTTTTTGGAGAAAAGAAAACTATTTGGACTCATCGCACCTGACCAATCAGAAACAACGTCGGAGCCGCAAAGCTATAAGTACAGCATAAAAAACGGGGCGTTTCCCAATTGATGGGCGTTTTCTGACAGGTGGGATAGGTGTTTTTCAGGGCTGCGTTCAGCCCCGACAAAACGTTGCAAAACGTTTTTTAAACGGAAACGGTGGTGCGGTAGAACACCCTGTTGTGATGACGCAAGAGTTGAACTATGGCAGCTGAGAAGACCATTCTTGTGTTCTTTTTGAAGAATTTTCGGAGCCTGATGAAATCTTTACAAATACGTGTTGACTACTGCAAAATACTTGTCTTCTAATATCTTCAATTGTTGCGTATACCGAGCTGCAGCGGACACATTTGTAAACGACTTTACTTGGACCCATTGTGCGAGCTGTCTCTTTTAACACCGCCTGGGTTATATACTTGTTGCTGCTGATTGGATTGACATTCTTGACACACCCACCAAACAAGATCTCAAACCCGTGTCGCACCGGTTTGAGGAGCTTGAACGTGCCCCTGCTGCTTGCCGTAGTGACGTTCGCGCTGTTTCCTTTTCAAAGCAGGAATGAAGTGGATTAGATAGTGGATTTGTCCAATAAACAAACATTTTAATTAAAAAGTAGCAACCATAAACACTTCATATTGTGTATGTTATGTGCTGCTTAACACTGTGTGCCTAAAAAGTCAATATTCGTTTCATTTTTATTTTAATAAACGACACAAAATAACCTATTATTATGATAATACGAACAGAGTTGTAATTGTTTTAAAAACATGAAATAATAAGTATTAGTTTAACTGAAGGCGTTAGAATAAACCCGAAACTAACGTCCCAGCAAACAATTTTTGGTTCCCAGAACGTTCCGGGAACGTTAGCGCATGGTTCCCAGAACGTTCCCAGAACAGATATTCTAACGTTCCCTGTTGGTTTTCCAGGAAAGTTTTCTTGACGTTAATAGAACGTTCCCTGTAGGTTAGGGGAACGTTCTCCTAACGTTAGCGGAACGTTCTCCTAACGTTAGGGGAACGTTCTCCTAACGTTAGCGCTATATATTTCTCATTCTACTTTTAATAAATAGTAATTATAATGTTATGTATAAAATTAAATATTACCAATTAGTTTAACGTCTTAAAGTTATTATAATTTTCTTTCATTTTGTTTTATTTGTATGTTGTTTAAGGTTTTTTATGTAGTTTATATATATATATCTCATTCTACATTTAATAAATAGTAATTATATTATTATTTTAAAATAAAATTTTACCAATTAGTTTAACGTCTTAAAGTTATTATTATTTTCTTTCTATTTGTTTTATTTGTATGTTGTTTAAGGTTGTTTATGCAGTTTAATTTAATAAATGTTGATTTATTTAACCTCAGTTCTTGTTCTTTGAGCAATCAACAATCTATAACACATGATTTTAGACTTATTTGTATTCATCATAACATAGAGGTTAGGAGAACGTTAGCGTAACGTTAGGAGAACGTTAGCGTAACGTTAGGAGAACGTTCCCCTAACGTTAGGAGAACGTTCCGCCTAACGTTAGGAGAACGTTCNGTTCCCCTAACGTTAGGAGAACGTTCCGCTAACGTTAGGAGAACGTTCCCCTAACGTTAGGAGAACGTTCCGCTAACGTTAGGAGAACGTTCCCCTAACCTACAGGGAACGTTCTATTAACGTCAAGAAAACTTTCCTGGAAAACCAACAGGGAACGTTAGAATATCTGTTCTGGGAACGTTCTGGGAACCATGCGCTAACGTTCCCGGAACGTTCTGGGAACCAAAAATTGTTTGCTGGGGGCCCGTGGCTCAGTGGTTAGAGCATGGTACTAGCAATGCATTGCCAAGGTCAAGGGTTCGATCCCAGGAGATTGCATATTGTCGGAAATAATACAATGCAATGTACTGAAAGTCGCTTTGGATAAAAGTGTGTGCCAAATGCATAAATATAAATAACAGTGAAAGAAGTACTCACTTTTGCACATATGACACGGGGCTAGCCACTTTCTAGAGTCATTCGCTAAAGTGACAGAGTTGCCAGATCTTCAAAGAAAAAATAAGCAAATGAAGAAAAATCGAAAATAAACCTTAAAATGCAAATTGTTTATATATTTCATAAAACTAAAAAAAATCAAAATCTGCAACTGACCATTTATTAAGACCTAAGTGCCGAGGCTTTTTGATCTAAGACCAAACAACAAGCATAAAGTGCATATTAATAACGAACACTGCAAAAGAGCGCTGTGTGAACGCAACACAGCGCGTATAAGCGGTTGAGTGCAGTGTATGTTAGTTATTAGTTACACAATGTGTGTATCAAATGAAGGAAAAAGACAGAAATGTACATCGATGTGTAGTGAACACCAATCTTGGAATTTCTTTAACACTGTTTTCTGAGCAGCCTGAAGTCAAACACCCAATGGGATTGTTGGACTGGCGAGATCTGTAGGTGTTGTGCCGAGAAATTAGTGATGGGTCGTTCATGAACGATTCGTTCTTTTTGAACGAATCTTTAAAATGACTCGGGAGTAACGTGTCTCAGCGAGTGATTCGTTCATTTTGTGTTGACCGCGCATGTGCAACATTGTACCAGAAACACTAATGAAGTTCGTCTCTCGAGTCATCGGGTCCGAGTCCTTTCGTTCTTTTATACCGGAAAGAGAAATGATTAGTTCGTCTATCGAGTCATCGGGTCCGAGCCCTTTTGTTCTTTTGTCAAATGGTAGCTCCGCATGCAAACCTGCAGCGTTACGTGACCACTTCCCGGATCATCAGTCAAATGCATGTGTAAATGTCCGATAAATTGCATTAATACTCTC
>NC_079906.1:3056891-3164373 GCF_024868665.1 Triplophysa rosa | reverse complement strand
ACTTTTTGTCAATTACTTCTAATCACTGCATACAGAATCCAATTATACAATGAATTTAAACGTACTACGGTTGAGAAAAACAAACACTAAAGGGCATAAGAAAGATGGACTTACCTATTGTAGTTGTAGTTAACTCGCTTTATGTATCATGAAGGTTTCCAATGTATAGTGCAATTCCCAATTGCCTACATGCACCAGGCCATGTTTAAAAAGAGAATACAAGAACAAAAGGTTCTTGGTTTATTTTCTAAAGGTTTAAAATAAATTTGAGGTGACACTGACAGGTGAAAACCTACTGACCTGTCCTAGTTCACTCTTTGTACACTGCTAGGACCATGCTGAAGTGAATACTGACCAACCAGTCGTAGACGGAGGAGACATAAAAGTGTGAATGTCTGCTGAGCAAATACCACATACTTCATGATGTACAAAATCCAGCCTATTGTGCATTTACCACCAGAAACAATGAATTTCATCTGTCTTGATGCTTGCAAGCAGCACACTCCTGTTTGAGAATTTTCTTGCAGAGCTCACAAAATCAGGACAGCAGATGCTTATTCAAGTGGCTATTCAGTAGATGGAGATTACAAATTCTCCGTAGACTCAATCTGTGGAAGCCACATAATACAAATTACAAGACTGAACAGCGTCTTCTTTCTTAGGAGGCCGTTGAATTGAGTTGGATGAGTCATTTGACTAGAAAAAAGGATGGGGAAACAGGTAAGACATTTAAAAACTCATATACATATATATATGTATATACTTATTGTGAGAAATGTTTATGTTCAGGTAATACCTTTAGTTTTAATGGAAAAACCAATACTACTACAATTACACTAAAATGTATTCTGTATGGATGCATCTGTCACTTCGCTTAAATGTGTGGCAAACATTAAAGTTATCATCGTTGTTAAATTTTAATCTATACAAATTTCCTTAAGGTCTGGGGAAACATGGATCAAATTTTGAAAGATGTCACTATTTACTTACAAACCCACCAAAGACTATGATAAAAAACAACCATTTCCACACATCAAACAGATCATGCTTACCTCTCAACTGCACCTTGAGAAAACTTTTTCATCCATTGGCTTATGGGTGACACATGATATGTCATATCCTTGGTTTGTTGAATTATAGTCGAGAACAAACAGGGACTGGGCATCCACTTTCAAAAGAATAGATAAAGGAAATAAGATACAATGTGTTAATACTCTACCACATACATTTAAATACAAAGGATAAGCTTATGATTACGGTTGGTATATAGTATTAAAATAAATAACAACCTTAATAAACAGTTATTGTAGCTCTTTTAGGTGTATAATAACTGCTTTGAAAGCGTAAAATAGTATAATAGCAAACACAAAGATGATTTTAATCAATAGCATTCTAGAGGTAGTAATTTTTTTACATGGACACATTAAGAAGCAGTTAATGTAATTAAAGAAAATGTTAGGCGCAGCTTGTACTAACTGCATAATATATAGTTGCACAATAGTCTGTTATGGCATTCAATCGCAAAAAAGTAATTATGTTTGCACATTCTCTTTAGATTCCATCCATATTGCAACTTATATTTAAAATAATATTTTTATATATTCATAATTTATTGAGACGTATCAGTAATTAATAGCACATTATTTTCTTAAGAAAAAACGAAAATAAAATAAAGAAAAAAAAAAAAACTGTCAAAAGAGTAACATCTTGCTCGCCTGCGCCGCGGTACTCGCGAACCTGATGCGGGCCTATAGGTAGATTCTGTGGCCACCGCCGCAGAGCGATGCTTCTGAGAGGAAACTCGCGGTCCGTCAGTTATCCTGAGGTAAAATACTTTTTTTACTTAACCAGCCTATAAAAAAGACATTTGTAGTGAGCTTTTACGTTTTAAATGTCATTGTAAATGACATTTAAAACTAAGAAAAAGGTAAGAAAATCCAAATTGTAAAACTAATACGGGCACATAGAGGAAGTAGTTCGTTTCACACCGCTTTCAAGTATCCCAATACCGCAAAAGTATTACTTAACCCTTTACACTAAAATTGTTTTTAAAGACGAAATAGACAAAGTTCTCTCACAACAATTAAACTCAACTCGCGGGCACGCGAAACGAGGCATTTACGTGTGCGCGCATAGCTGCACCGTTTTCCTGAGGTAATTATTTTTACTTAACCGGTCAATGTATTAAAGCTAAACGAGTAAACCTAAATGTAAATAACGTTATGCTTAAAAATATGAAAAAATCTTTACCTAGTGCAGCAGGAAAAAGGAGATCGGTTTCACAACTTCAAATTAAACAACTGCCGCTTTCACATGAAACCCACTGAACTAACTTATCATAAGATTGACTCCCTACCTACATTTCATGTACATGTAACAGTAAGCTACCACATCTGTCAGTACCACGGCTTTCCGTCTTTTTCTAGTCACTCGTTCATTCCGTTAACGCAGTGGTTCTCAACTCTGGCCCGCGAGATCCATTTTCCTGCCGAGTTTAGCCCCAACTCTGATATAAAACACGTGAACAAGCTAATCAGCGCCTTTAAGAATAGATGCGTTCAACTTAATGCGGCGCTGCGCAAATCTATCAGCGTATGACATTTAAGTACCGCGATAGCGATTCAAGCGCAGATTGCTCCGTACGCATTTGAATCGCTCTCGCGGTACTTTAATGCGATATGCCAAGCAATCTGCGCAGCCCAACATTAAGTTGAACGCGTCTGTTCCTCAAGTCGCTGATTAGCTACTTCAGGTGTTTTATCAGAGTTTGTGCTAAACTCGACAGGAAAATGGATCTCGCGGGCCAGAGTTGGAGAACGTCACATTGTGCTAATGGGGCAAATTTGCACGGATTAAGATAAAACAATTAGTTTCATAGTTACACCTAACATGGTAACGTTACTTGAAAAGAAATACACATTTTTGTATGAAAAGCGTCGCCTCACAGACTTGGCTGCGAGCAAGAGACCTTCGCACACGCCAAGTGCTCATAGACAGACGACAACGTCTCCTCTAGCACGCGAATTTCCTTTACTCTTGCACAAAACTAGACACGCACTCACAAATACCGTGGCTCACTTTGATTTTCTGAGCTCGTGGAATGCATAATGGGGTGGGGCTAGACTCTCCTACAAAAACTCGTCTCATTGGCTGATGGAACAGTAAAAGTGAGCTGTTAGTTTTCTCAGATCTAGTGAAGCCATAGCATGTGTTTTACAGCCATAAATATTTTAAAAAACATACTTAACAGATGTTTACTTTATCCCAGTGTTTCCCAATCCTGGTCCTGCAGCAATATTCTTCCAATTGTTGGACCACATACAAATTGCAATGTACATACTCATAAATCATATAAATCTGTGAATTTATTCCATTAAAATAATTATTCTTTTTTCCAGAGTCAATTGGCATCTGATTGTAGTAAGTAACAAACATTACTCTGCATATCTTGTTTGCCATGTTCCTCATAACATATTTTAAGTCATGATATTTAGTCATGTTTGCTCTTTTTTTGTGTGTGTCAACAGCAGCTACCTATACCCCAAAGGCTCTTTTAAGAGCCCTTTCACAGAGCATCTTTGGCTTTTTGTAAGTATATGTTTTGAGTGACTGTCAGACACCCTTCTTTGTATTTGGGTTTAAATCAGTTAAAGCAATGTCATGCAGCAAGTTAGTTATCAGTAATATCCTAAGGGAGATTTTTGTTATTAAGCAAACATTCTAGCATCCTGCATCGCTAGCTTGCCATGTTAATCAAAACATATTTAGTCAGTAATCACTGATGAAACTAAATGGATCTCAAACTCATATTTTGTCATGTTTGCTCTTTTTCTTGTGTCAACAGCAGCTAAATAAACTGTTTTAAGTGCCCCTTACAGAACATCATTGGCATTGTAAGTATATTGGCAATTAAATCAAATTTAGGTCAATTACATTCACATGATGATTGTTTTCTGCTGTTAATAGACTTAAGACATAGGCTATCCAACTCTGCTTCAATGTTACTTACTGAAACTCATATACAGTTAAGGTTAAAAGTTTACATACTGGAAAATGTTGCAAATTTAGGAAAGACAAGAGGCATTTTGAAAATAAAGTTTTTTTTATTATGTACTGTCCTGAATATGTTATTTTACATAAAATATGTTTACATATAGTCAACATCACAGAATAACTAACTTAACCTCAAAAATAAGCCTGTTCAAAAGTTTACATGCACCTGATCTTACTACTGTATTATGTTACCTAAACAATTACTGCCAGTATTCTGCGTATTTGACTCCTGTTTACCAGTAACTGTATAATAGAGATTTATCTTTTTACACCGAGGACAACTGACTCATACACAACTATTACAAAAGCTACAAACATTCGCTGATGCTCAAGAAATCAACACCATACAATTAAAAGCCAGGTGGGTATAAACTTAGGTGACCAGCTTTCATTTTTATTATGTTGTTAAAATAACTTGTATCATTTAACAACACCCTCCAGAAGCAACAAAATGTATACATGATGTTTCCCATATAACAAAATAATAAACAATTGACACCAGTTATAATTTTCTGAGGTTTACACCCATCTGACTTTAAATGTATTGTTACCCTCTTGAGCGTCTCTGAAAGTTTGTATCTTTTGTAATAGTTGGGTTTGGGTTTCTTGATTGTCAAGAAAAAGATGAATCTCAATATTATACAGCCCTGGTCACAGTTTAATAGCTCATACCAAACTCGCCAATAGCTATTACAAAACATAACAACTAGCATTAATTGTTTAGGTAACATCATATAGTAGTAAGAATCAGGTGTATGTAAACATTTGAACTGGCTTATGTTTGTAAAATATGTTATTATTCTGTGATATAGACTATACATACAGTATATGCAAACATGTAAAATTACTTGTTCAGGGCGGTACCTAATTAAACATAAACAGTGATTTTCAAAATACCTCTTATTTTTTCTAAAATGTGCAAAACATTTAAAAACGTTCCGGGAACGTTAGCTGTTGGTTATAAAAAAAACTAACCTGCAGGGAACGTTCCGGGAACGTTAGCTGTTGGTTAGAAAAACTAACCTGCACGGAACGTTCCTGGAACGTTAGCTGTTGGTTAGAAAAAAACTAACCTGCAGGGAATGTTTCGGGAACGTTAGCTGTTGGTTAGAAAAAAACAACCTGCAGGGAACGTTCTGGGAACGTTAGCTTTTGGTTAGAAAAAATATAACCTATAGGGAACGTTCTGGGAACGTTCCCCTATGGTTCCCAACGAAAAAACCAAATGGGAACCATAGGGGAACGTTAGGGGAACGTTCTGTGTTTGCTGGGGTGCTCGTTGTCATGCGGTGTATCTAGCCAATCATGAAAAGCTGTGTCGTCATCGCAGCCGCGAGATACCTCATGACAACGGTGGCTCTCACTAATTCGGGTAACGGTCCGGTGCGTCGTATTTGAGTAAAGTGACAAACGACTTTTCTTGTAGTATGGTTTGGAGGACAGGTTGTGAGGCGCTCAGAGCGCTGCGGCGAAAATGCGATGCGCGTGGTGTGCATAAACAGCGTGCAAAACACTCTCTGCCAACAGAAAACAATTTTAAAAAGGCGCCTCTCGCTGCAAAAAAACTGTGATCCGGGCCTTATTCTGTATAACATGTACTTTAATTTAAATGTTTACCTGACTCCAGTGAAGTTACCTTTCTTATGTCAACTTTAATTTGTATAGCAAATATAACAGATTTTTATTTCTGGGATTTTTAAAAAGCATATGGGTTCTTTCCTTCCTTCCATTAAATGTTTATACCACCAGGTGTTTATAACTTTATTCACGATACAAAAACAAATTGTAAAAGCATGATACTGTAAGTGATGCTATCAATAGTAGATACATCGTGTGTGATGTATTGGAATGTGTGCCATTTCTTTGTGGTGTTTTTTAGCATATGGCCACAAGTAAAAGTCGATAAGAGCAGAATTGATGTGACATTTCTTCCCATCTCTCTGTTCCACAAGGTTCCACAAATGGTGTTGGACTCTCTCCACACACCAGATAGAGCATCCCCTGATCTCCACCTCTCGCCTCTCCCCTGAGCTTAACAGTTCACCTATAAACAAAAAGGGTCAGAGACTATTAATGATCACGACAACAACAATACTGATGAGAGTATCTGTTATCTATTAGAATGTAAGAAACTATTCTTTTTGATATATATAATTGTAACAATAACAAATCATCAAAACAGCCCTAAAATGTTTTGTGATATTCAACCATAAAAGATGCATGTTTCAGTTTATCAATCGGTTAATACCTAGAATCTTTAAATGTTTATTTCTTTGATTTTTTTATTTCATACTAGCTGCAATAAAGGTACAACAAACCATTTTTCAATGCCTCCATAAGGCCATCAGAGTAGCGTAAAGCTCCAAGATAGACAAGACCTTGTGGTACCCTGTAGTCAGCAAACATGGTCAGGTAGTCAAGGTTAGGGATGTTCCCCTCCCCTCGGGCCTCCATGATGCCCCAGAAATCCGCCACAAGAATTTGAGCCCTCTTGTATAATGAGATCCGCTTACCCTTATAATTGCACCAAAAACAATACATTAAATTACTACAATGACATGCAAATATCTGTCAGATTTTTTTCAAAGTCCAGACTCTAAAATCCATTGCTACAGGTTTCTGAAAAGAATGGACATTCCCTACTGAAACAGGACTAGAAATCAAACTACTGACACCAATTTTGCACTCAGTCATGGGAATATTTTTACCTCATAGATGGCTTCATCTCTGTACGATGGTATATTTTGCACAATATACTTCACCATCTTCTCTGCATCATTTTCGCAGCGACTCATGAATTTCCGGAAGGATCCACCATGCTCAAGGAGCACTCGTCCAGCCTCTGTTAGTACCTGGTGACGCTCTTTCAACATGGGCATCGGTGTAGTGGTGTCTGAACGCAGAACGTGTGCTAATTTGGCCTCAGTGATGTGAGAAAAGTAGGAGGGACTTGTGATGGGCACTCCTAAAAAGAGATCAGTTTAGCAGGGTTACATATGATTGATGAATACAATGCACATTATAATTTGCAAAAGCAATGTAAAGAGCCCAGCAAGTAGAAGGTTTTTCCATAAAATTCAAGTAAGTAGAAACTATTCTCCAATTCTTTTTACATATATACGGGCTGCATTTCAAGCTCAATATTTTTTGGAGATGGATAGCATTAAGTCTCATACATATTTTAATGGCTGCAAGCATGTAGGAGATTTAATAACTGTTTGTCATCCATAGCTTTATAACAGAAAAGAGTAGCTAAGACATTATGCAAAATAACTCCTCAAAATATTGGGAACAGGTTTCATGAGGAGTCATAGAAAATCAAACTCAGATGTAGCAGAAACTGTGAAGGATAATCAATGCATGGTGTTTTTTCTCATTTTCCATAGGATGTACATGAGCTAAAGTCCTAATTTACATCACAGACAAATATGAGTTCAAAGAAATAAATGTTTAGTCACCTTCATCCATAGCACGAGTGATTGCTGCACAGAGAGACATGTAACCTCTATAGGTGTTTCCCCTGCACTTCACCTCACATTGTTCTTCCTCTTTGTCAGGCCAAAAGGAAAAGTTCATTGTGTCTGTCACAAACACCCAGTTGACAGCCTCATCCGAGTCTGGTGGAGGTGCCAGTGGATTGTTCTTCTTCCAGCCACTGGCTGTGAAATCTTCGCTCTCTCTGAGCTCGTAGATCATCTGTGCCACACATTTAGCTCCCTCTTCATCCACAAACGCATCTCGACTCCGCTCAGACACGAACTGACCAGACTCTCGAGGAGATAGTGGCTCTTCCATTGCTCACTCTGTGGGAACAGAGTTAACATTGAGAGACAAACGTTGCTTCGAATGGAATATTCCGTTTCACAGTATAACGTTAGGCCTATTGTTTGAAACATTGTCATGGCATTTTGCCTGTTATTACGTACAATATTAATGTTTCAAACAGTTGTAAGCATGGCCTCATATGTTGCATTTAGAGATTCTATTTTCTTGTTTAAAAATGTCACAGTATTTCTGTTCCAATGTTTAGCATTATTTGGGATGCAGTGTTGCACGCTGCGAATTATGTTGCATTCAGTTTGTTGTCTATGCGAGATAAAAAGTATTATGTCTCGTGTGCGGAAATATCAGATAAAGTCAAGGTATTTTAATGTCCCTGCCCTGTAACAAGTTTTCATAAAGCTGAGATTACTGTAGTTTTGCAGAATTTCACTTACTCAAAAGGAAATCTCCAAGTACTTGTCAGTAGTTCCCCGTATTAATTCTTAAACCTGCCAAGCGGTCAATGTTCATGTAAGGAAGACTGCAGGAAGGTGTGTGCCTGGACGTACGACTCCTGGTACAAAGTACATTAGATAGTATTATATACTATACTGCAGATTTTACCGAACAAAATCCTTTCAAACTGTCTTCTTTTTGTTTTCTGGTGGGTTACAGTTCATCGTGTAAGATGAATACTGCCATCTACTGTACAATGTTTGGGCGTAATTCTTCACATGAACTGCTCGTTTCAGGGGCTGTCACAACAAAAGGTCAGAACTTTGACTTGGCCATTCAAAACATTAACTTCATTCTTAAACATTTGGACGATGAAAATGAAATATAAATCATGTTAATGATCATGTTAATGATTTACATGTTGTATTTTTTTGCTCCAGCCCTCTCAAGACATTGCAGAAGATACACAGAATTTGAGAATATCGTCCCCGTTTTCCGGGGACAGTCCCGGTTTTGGTGTTCTGTCCCTGACTGGAGCTGTCCCCGATTTACAGCACGTCCAAAACAACCAGAAAATGCACTAAAATGCCCGATCAACATATCCTGCGGAGTACCAGAGCAACCATGTAGTGATTATTTACATCAGCAGAGGGGGCTGGAAGCTACACGAATTACTCGTGTACGTCGCTCGATGGAGAATGTTCGACGAGACATGAGAAAGCGTCATTAAGTTGTTATCAAATATCAAACGACTAGAGTCAAAGTTATGTTCAAGGTACTAGCTACTCATGTTAAATTAAAGTAAAACTGTTTGTATGTGTTGTATAACAGGTGTAGGCCAGGGAGATGGATTGAACTTTATAACTATTTAACTTTTGAAACTATTACATTCGCAGAAAGGGCGTCTGTGCTCAAAATTAGCCTAAAATGCAAATAAAAGCTTCATGTAAAGGTCCATTTCCAAAAGAAATAGAAAGTTATTTTAAAAGTTTTAATTACTGGTTGTACTGACTATACAGTTTGCAAAAATGAAACTATTAAATACAATTAGAGAATGTTAAAAATGGTAACTACAGTATTATTTGTCATACGTTTTCATATTTGTTATATTTTGTAGTGTTATTGAATTTTGTGTTAATGCATGCAACTGTTTTGATCATTTGCAGTGGTTAGTTTTACTATTTTCACAGTGGACTATTTATCCATAGAGTTTTGGTAAACTATTAAAACCAGTTATGGTCAGTTTGATCTGCAAACAATATTATACTATTGTAATTAATTGCAATGATAATTATGTGCAACAAAAATGTTTTGTCCCCGTTTTTTTAATTGATTTATTAAAACAAATGAGATTTCAATGATACTTTGACCAATTAACTAGAAAATGTGGCCGGTTTTCATTAAAAAAATCTGGTCACCTTAAAGTACAGTATTTTCATGTTGTTTATATGTTTTGTTCCTTTTATTTTATGGAGATGTTTATTGTTTTTAGTCTTATATCAGCGTTGCATCTGGTGGGCTGACATGACTTTGTCTATTGTATAGGCATACAGGCTATATTAAGAGAGAAAAATGGAAAAAAATTACTATAACAAATGTGGCATAAAGGAATTTGTGAACCTGAAAGAACTGCACTGCTCCATAAATCTAATGCAATACAGTTTATACAATTCTGAATCATTTGATGTTTTAGTGGCTTTGCACATGTAATCACTTCCGTCACACACTGTAATGCCTAAACATTGTATGCTTTTTAAGACGACTTTTTACTTTAAATGTGTGTCAAAGAGATCAGATGTTATACTGTATCTTAATATGAAATTGTGGACCTACAGAATGTTTTACATTTTGGAAAAACTGAAGGAGTCTTCAAGAAAGAGCGAAAATGTATGCTGCTAAAAAGCATTAATAGTTTCATAGATATCATTGGTGCAAAATTAGACTTGGTAAGAGAAGTGTGGGTAAATTTCAAAGAAAATTTGAGCTTTTTGCCTGATTTCAGTTTCCCGTTTTTAACCTCACTCTAATATTTTCTTTTGTACAAATACAGTAAAACACTAAATGAGTGTTTGAAGCATCTTTAATACAGGGCATAAACATGTTTGCTTTTAAGAGCAACCGAATAAAATGTTCTCAGACTGTAACATTCAAGTGTACCACATATTAGGTTTTGATATAATGCTGATGAAGCATGAGACATACTAAACAAAATACATAAAAGCGGTGGACACTAGCTGCAAGAAAATTATCATAGACCACACTAGAAAAAAATGGCATTTTCTTTATTTCAGACAAATGACAAAGTCTACAAATGTGTCTGTTTGAAGAACATGAGACAATTTGAGTAAAAAAAATAAAGATAAAAACAAAACAAGGAAAGGGAGAGTGAGAATTGTCTTTCACAAATTACTACCTAAAAGTACAACTGCAAATTTACTTTTGTAAAAAAAAAATATGGACAATGATTGTGGGCCTTTAAGGGGGGCAGACCTACAATAATTCCAGAGGTAGAGCAAATTTCTATTTTGCAAACCAAGCAACACACCAGAGAAGACATACAAAAAAGTACTGCAAGGATTCAGTACGTTGGTGAAAATATTTGTACTTCTGAGGGAAAAAAAAAAAAGCACACATAGGGATTATATTGATGTCCATAGAAATCATTTTCCATACCTATGACTGGATATTTACATGTCATTCCTTAAAATAAAAACTTTGGGGTGAACATATGAAAATATGTACCTTCTGGAGTGAGCATTTTTAATGGTGGTAAATATAATTAAAAAACATTTAACACCGCTGAATCCCCCCCAAACACACAAAATATTGATAAAGCAGCTTCCTTATCCAATGCAAAGTGGTTGTGTGAAGTATGTGAAAGTTGGCCCATATAAAATTAAGATTTATAAAAACAAATCAAAAGAAAGAAACCAATCCCACAAAATCCACAAGAACAGCCAGAGGGTTCAAGTTCAAATCTATGAGAAAATCCTGTCAGGGCATCACGCGGCGGCGAGGACTTGAGCTGCATTTGGATAGATATCCTGAGAAAGGTGGCTGGTTAGTTCTGCCGCCCCAAGAGGTGTAAAGCACTGGCAAAAGTAAAAAAAAAAAGATAGAAGACATCAAATTTAGCAACGGTGATTCAACTGCATATAGCATGCATGCTCCATGAAGTCACCGAGTTTGTGACATACCTGTTTTGTAACAGATACTGGGCGTTCTGTATCTGGTCTTGGGTTCCTGTGATAGTAATGATGCGGTCTTCAGAACCTTGCAGGGGCTCATCAATTTTAATTGATGCTCCAGACTCATGGCGAATCTGTTTGATCCTCTGACCCCCTTTACCAATGATCGACCCTGCCAGCTGAGAATCGCAGCGATGGGAGTTAAATGCACGTTTTGCTTTAAGATGACCTTACATGCGCTTTATGCATAAAGTAATTCACTTACATCTTTAGGAATTGTCACTTGTGTGGTGATAACAGGGCTTTCCATGTCGTTATAATTTCCCCTTCCGCCTTAATATAATTGAACCACAGTGAAGAAGAAAATGTAATACAATAGGACATCTAGGACAATATTATTATCAAAAAGGCAGCTGGCTCATGCTTTTATTTGGGGGTTGGATGGATACTTACCAGACGGATAGGAATCCCAAGATGAATTATTGTCTAATATAAAAAACAAGAAATAAGTGAGATTAAATTGGACACTTATGAACAGACCTATCAAAATGTTCAAGCGACTTAAATTTACATAAAACATACTGCAAGTCCAGCAAAACAAAAGCCATAAGTTATAGGTAGAACTGTATATTCTGCTTTGTATGAGTAACGTATTTGAAATAACCAGTACTAATTACTTTTTCACAAACAGAAATTCTAAAACGGACATGTATGACATGTCTAATGTCCATCGGTCAGTTATTCATATCTACTGCAGCAGCATCTTACAGGATACTGCAAAAGCAGAAATTTTATTCAACTGCAGTAGAACTCAACTACATACAAAAAAACATCTTACCAAATCCTCCATCATTCTGCAAAGCAAGAGAAAAAAGAACACAAGGACATAAATAAAAACACAACAAGCACAAATGAGATCTCCAGCTATAGAGCGAATCCTCTGACAACTGGCTACATAAACATGGATGAAAGGTGGACAGGAAATGTGTTCAGGTGGTTTAAATTGAATAGTTTAAAATGTAAACAAAGACATGCAAGACTGTACACTAACCATGCCGCCTCCATAGCGATCACTGCGTCCTCTCCTTTCCCCACTTGAAAAAGAAAACAATGAATGAATCATATATTAAACATAATGGGTAACTAAAGAACTCATTCTGAAACAGCGCTTAACTACATACTACTGCTTTCAAAATGCTCGAGCAAATATGCAAACAACGAAATAAGCGACAAGAGGAAATAAAGCTCAGAATAAAGAAAAAACTTCAAGGAAAATCTAAATGATGTGTAGAAACAGGCACAAAATTAGATCGGTTATCCATTTGACAGAAACCAAGCAAGTGAAAAAGACAATAACTTTTTTACACTTGTAAATAGAATCACTTACTGCCGTCTCTCTTCCACAGGGCCACGATGGGAGCTGTATGAATACTGGTCATCTCTGTAAACCGACACACAGATTTACACATTTATGCTTGTTTCAATGTTCCAAACTGTTTATTTGTTTATTTTTATTTTATTTACACAAACGGGTGGGAAACAATACAAGGGTGAGCACATGATGATTGAATTTTTAATTATGCATAAATCTAAGAATTCTGATTCTAGATTAAGCAAATGGTGTGTCAACTTGACATGTTTTGGAGCAAAGGCGAGTAGTGCTTGCAATGCAAAACATGTTAACACCATTTTCTGAGTAGTTGCCAGAAAGCTGTCAAGCAGTCAGATTGCTTAGAAAAGTAATCCTAACCCTTAATATAATCACCAGTAACAGTACCATGCCAAGCAAACACCATTAAAACAACAATTGCTTGTACTGGAAGATCTGTAGGTCAAAGTGGCTCACCCTCTCCTGTGGTGCGGGGGTCCCATTTGCATGTTTCGAGGAGGACGACCACCCCCTCTTCCCCCTCTTTGAGGAGGGCCCCTGCGTGGGCTCATGTCATCATAATCTCTCCTGTTCGGTGGCATGTGGTGGCCACCACGCCCTCCGCTGGGGGGCATGCGGTCAAACCCCCCTCCACTGCCCCGTCCCCTGGAAGCGAAGCCTCCCATAGGTCGACGCCCTCGTTCTTCAAACATCGTGCTAAAGCCACCATAGTCATACGTTTCATCATAAAAGTTGGGGTCGTACGGCTGAGCACGGCCTTTAATGGGAGCCTGGAGTCATACAAAAAAAGGGAGTCATAGACCTGCCTAATAAGACCACAAACACACATCTGTTAACACTGTTATTTATCTCACCTCGACAATGAGCTCTAGCATTGTCTTAATGCACTCCACCACCCGCTCTGCTTTTCCCCCAACAAGCACCACACGGTCAGTTGACTGTGGACAGCACTCCTGGAATAGTTTGATGGTGGTCTGGGTGCTCTGAAACAGTTAAAACATTCTCTCCATGAAAATCTTTGCGTATTAATCTGCGACGGAAAAATTCACCGAAAAAAAGTTCTCTTACCTCACGAAGTTCTTTAATCTTAGCTCCCTTTACACCAATGATGCTACCGGCTAGACTCTGATGGATGAGCAGCCTTAGTTCACAGTCAAAATCCACACCCTTGTGATGCTGATACTGCTCCAACCAACCAAATCAAACGAGACATTAATTCAATTCTTCAGATCTCATCTCAGTTTGAGACAGAGGCAAGGATAGTACAGGAAAAGGACATTTGTACTATTTCTTAATTTCAACTGGCACATATTTCAAACTAACCTCTTCCAGAGTAGGTATGATCTTCAGCAGTATCTCAGCAACCGTGGGAATATCGGCACTGATGCTTAGAATTCTGTTAAAACAATGAATCGCATTCCACGAGAACACAGAGGAGAGCCAATATCAGACATACAATCAGCCTGAGCGCAACAACAAATCATTCTTCTGTTAATACTTTTAAATGTCAGGGAGCAGACTGATCCCAAGGAGTGGCATGAAGGCATGCGCTCCTTTTTGTCAAAGGGAGTGGAAAACAGAAGAAAAACAAGCAAACTGAAGCTCCTTTCCGTTGCTGAAATGTAAAGTACAGGAAAGGTCAGATATGCAGTGAGAGATGCTTGGGAACCGATAAAAAGGTGACAAATTGCAGATAGAGAGATCGGAAGAGATGAGATAACAAGAATGAAGCAAAACTTCCAAGCACATTAGAAAAATATAAAAAAGCACAACAGAAGAACAGACTGGGGACAGGAGTGACAGTAAAGAGATAATTCGGGCATACCAGAATAAGTAAAACACCACAGTACAACAACACAACAGAAAAAGGGAGAAAATGTATATATGCGCAGCCCCTTCACCCTCAAAAACTAAACTCATCCTCGTATTACCAAGAAACCTTTAAATTGAAGTACGTTCCATAAAGCTACTATAAATAATGTTTTTCTCTCAATATGGACGTAGAGGGAGACAGGGTGGGAAAGGGCTTTCTTGTGTGACAGAAAAGGCAGTTTCATAGCATAACAGTTGTTCATAATAATAACAGTCATGACAGCATCAAACTCATGTTTTATGGCAGTAAGGGAATAATTTGTACATCAAGGAAGTTAAAACAGTTCTGATATTGGCAGTAACAGAGCTGATATGACTTGGAGGTTTGGAGTATCTGAGTGGCACGTACCGCTCGGGCCCACTGCTGTCTGGGACTGACACAGTGGCATTGTACTGCAGGGGGCGGGGCCAAGCCCAGAGCAATCAAGCACACAGATGTCAATGAAGTAAGCCGCCCAATAGGAAGGGCGCGATTATGGGTGTGGCCAACCAGGGAGTCAGGAGGTCAGGCGGCAACACAGGTGGGCGGTATGAGTCGATCCGGAATATGGGAATTGGCCAAAAATGAACAGAAAAATAAAAACAAGGAAAAGGGGAGAGGGAGTGGAAGAGGAATACATTTTTTAATTGGAAAAACTTTCAGTTTGATTTTCAATTCTCATAATGTTGGAGGAAAATGGAGGACAGGAAATGAACAGAGATTATGAGAATATATTATATTAGGCCAAACACTACTTTAGCGTGCATCACTCATTGGCACATTTCATATACTCTTCAATTTATCAAAGAGTAAAATAGAATGTGATATATACATAATCTAGAGTAATAATCATACACATTGAACATTAAAAAGTAATTGCCTGACTTTGTACAAGGATTGTTGATTTGGTTTCTCGAACTATATTGACAGTAGTCATGTCCAGTATGCTCCAGTAAGCAAGCTTAACAGCAAAGTACTCACATCTGTACGAAGGGCTTTAATATTCCTCCCGCCCTTTCCAATCACTGCTCCGGCATTCTGCAGAAAGAGCCAAACACCATTCTGATACAGCTGAAGAAACAAAACGCTATAAAACACTATGAAAACACTTTTTTTACCTTGCTCTGTAGCAGAATTCTGAGCTCCACCATGTCATCAGAGTTTCTGGAGCGCTTATGGGGTATGTCCTCATCAATATCCTCGGCAGAACGCTTACCTGAAAAGCAAGAGTTGTTCATAATCACAACCACAAAAGAACTGTGACTTATACGTTTCCAATTTCAGAAAAAAAACCTGAGACTACATATAACACTGTTCCCACTCCATTTTACTGTAAATGCCAAATTTCCAAGTAAAAAGGGGTATTTAATCTGAACAAAACCATAGGGTGGAGCTTCTTAGAATCAATTTGATTGTGAGGAGTGTGTGCTATACTTAAACGCAAGTTGTTCACATTCGTTTCTTTGATATAACATGTCATAATGAATTGTAACATATAATAAAGCATCAGATTTCATTTAGTGTTAACTTGAAATTCACCATTACTCTCTTTGATGCTGAAAGTGGTCTCCTCATCTTGGGGGTCGTTTTCTAGATCCATTACCTTTATACAAGGAGTGAATATACACAGCCTTCTCTGTCCCAATGTATGCCTAAGGAAAATTACAAGTAACATTAGTGTATAAACAAACTCTATGCCCAGACAATAACTTTCAGTATTATTGTGTTAAGCCTTTATCGTAACTTTAGTTGCCTTTAGCATGACTAGTGAAAAGGTAGTTTTTATAAGATAGGAAATGCTTTTCTACAATAGTACTATTAATTATCATACTGTGGTATAACAAGCAATAAGAATAAATCTATAGTATATGTTCTGTCTCTGACAGCTCATATGCCAATGGACAAACTACAAAGGAGGGCGTGATCACTAACAAGTTAATAAAAAAAAAAAACAGTTAAAACAATTTGGCTGCTGTTTTGAAAACACGCTTAAATGGGTATGTAATGCTTACAATCGCTCGTTTCAAAAACGACAAAAGATTCCTATGTTTCCCAAAACGAAACCTGGGTTTTAAAACACTCCCGTCGTCTAAAATAAATTAAATGCTTCCTGTAATGGTTAGACTGCGAATAACAATAGATAGTTTCAGGAAGCTAATGAACCAGCTAACGATGAAACAAGTTGTTATATTGTTTATTACCCCCGTGTTTGAAAATAAAGAAAAAAACAAATACATAGACTTAAGCCAAAGCATGGTCACGAGTGTAAACGATAATAAACCCAGTTAAACCAGTGTGGCTGCTGTTTTGAAAACACGCTTAAATGCGTATGTAATGCTTACAATCGCTCCTCTCAAAAACGACAAAAGATTCCTATGTTTCCCAAAACGAAACCTGGGTTTTAAAACACAACCGTAATCTAAAATGAATTCAATGCTTCCTGTAATGGTTAGATTGCTAATTAACAATAGATAGTTTCAGGGAAGCTAATGAACCAGCTAACTTAACAATGTAATAACAAGTTAATCACTGTTTATTACCCCCGTGTTTAAAAAGAAGATACAAATACATAAGCCTTATATTTGACTTAAGCCAAAACACGGTCACGAGTGTAAACGATAATAAATAAAGAGAGTTCGTCAAAGCTGTTAGCTTCCATTAGCTAGGAAAGCTAAAGCTAGCGATCTAGAAGGAGAAAAGCCAGGCTAATTGTGGCGATTAGCCTTTTGTGCAGAAACGCAAATCGAATATTCAAGGCCGCAAGTGTGTTTAACATTAAAAATACATAATTAATTAAATACTAAACAATATGGAAACGTAATTTTACACCAGGAAACGTAACTACTGACCTGTTCCAGTGGTTGTTGTACTCGGTTCGTAACAACAACTGACGCACACAATCTTGGTTTCGCCGATAAGACTTTCACCAGATTTTTTTGACCAATGAAAGCGCCTCCCTCCACTAACAAGACGCGTTATGATTGGTCTAAATAACAGCCTATCAAATACTAAAGCAGAGTCATTGGCCAAAAGTAACGCCAGTCAGTTTTTATAACCAACTACAACACAGCCTAGATGATCTCTCAGTAAGGATACGGTTGTGTGCTACTTTCTGCGTAAAACGAAATACTATAGATCTTAATAATCACTCGCTCCAGTTGAACCGCAAACACAACGTTGCCTAAATTATGATAACAATACACCGATATCAGCGAGCAGCGTGTAATATGTTGGCCCTCTAAAACTACAATGAATGCAGCCTGCACTAAAATATAAGTGGAATTACTCATTACCTTTTTGGTAAGTAATTTATCGTAATTAACCGGCAAATAAATAGTAAAATACGCTGTACAAAATTATTTTGTTCCATTTCATTTATGTAGCTCATGTTATTTAGTATTTCTTATTAAAGTATTTTTATTTACTATATTATTATATAAGTTTTCTATAAAATCATTATCTAATGTTTACCATTTGAAATGCATGCAATTAAAACAAGGCCTATATTTAAAAAGGCAAATTAAATTGTTTTTAATTTATAAATCAACAAGTCTGTCTTTCTATTTAACAGATGAAACCCCTGTGTTTGTGTCAGTGAGAAGATGTACACAGAAAGTGAAGTCCAGGTTACCAAGGGATGGCTGAGCTCTCAATGGCACATCTTGGTCCCACCTGCCTGGCTGGATGCTTGTCTAAACTGGGTGAAGGAAGAGGCCAGCGGAGAAGCCATGCCTCAATCGCTGCTGAACCAACGTGTTTTGGAGCAGTGGCTTTTAACTGACCTGAGGGACTTGGCCCATCCTGTGCTCCCCGCAGGCCTTTCTGATGCACAGAAGACAGAACTGAACAGCTGCTACTGTATTCAAATGGACTCCTTATTGGACATCAGCCAGCCTGCATACTCTCAACTGCAGCATATCCGGGGCACTGACCGCTCCAACGAACAAGTCTCAGCCTTTACGCAGGAAACTCAAAGGCCTTGGGAGGCCAAGCCTACGCGCATGTTAATGCTGCAACTTACAGATGGAGTGCAGAATTTGGAGGGTATGGAATACCAGCCTATCCCAGCTTTAAGAGCCAACCTGCCACCCGGCACAAAGCTACAGTTGGTTGGGCCAATTGTTGTCCGTCTTGGAGTGTTGCTGTTGAAGGCAGAGAATGTTAAGGTGTTAGGAGGGGAGGTGGAACAGCTCTTGGAAATATATTCTCAAGGCAGATTGCTTAGTGAAGTATTGGGTCTGCCTGAGGAAAACCATCCACAGGCTGAGGAACCAGATGACCAGGAGCTCTTGGCCAGTGTGGAGGCTGTGGTAGATCTTCAAGTGGCTGACAGTGGTTATCACAGCTTGACTTCACAAGCTTCTACCAGATCATCTTTTCCCCACTATCAGTCACAACGGCAGCCAATTCCCCAGCCTCAGATAACACCCATTTCCAGTGAAAACAATTGGGATGTGGTTGAAATTCCAGATGATGACTTCAACAGTATTCCAGACCATTTTGATGATGTTCCACAAAACGTTGATAGCAATATGGCGGATGATATTCTTGAGGACTTTGATGACATCCCATTAGAAGAGCTGGACAGTGTGATGTGCCCCATAGATTCAGAAGTCTTACCCAGCACAGGGGCTCACACTGAAATTGCGCAACAGACCTTTCCTGCTTCAAACTTGCCAAATATGCAAAGTCACATCAACCGGGTGAAAAGTGGAGGATTGATCCACACAAAATTTGCCAAAACTTCCACTGACATCAGCAGTCACCACAAGAGGTCTATACATGAAATTCCCTCTACGTCTGGTGTGAATGAATCCAAATATATTGCAAGTAGCTCTACAAACAGAACAGAATCTTCTAATTGTGAGCAAAAAGCTGTTCCTCCTATACCCAGGTACCTTTGCACAATACAGGCTGGCTCTTGGCCGCCTGCTGACATTCAAGTTTTACGACTCCAAGCCTTTATCGTCACGCTGGTGGGAAACTTGCGCAGTAGTGGAGGCGAATGGAAATTAGGGGCCACCATATCTGATGGAACTGGGTACCTGGATGTGGATTTGTGCGATGCCATGCTTGCTAACCTGATAGGCTTTTCAGCAACAGTGGCCAGAGCGCTGAGGAAAGATCCAGCGAGACGCAGTGAAGTGGACAATGGAATACTGCATTGTCAGAAAGAACTGGTGGACATGTGCTGTATGATGAGTGTGAAAGTGGATCAGATGGGCAGAGGAGTTGTGTTGCGTGCCGATCTGCTTACTGAAAATGAATGCTATGAGCTGCAGAGAAAAGTGAAAAAGAAGAGACTTTAAGTGGTTTTATTTTCTCCACTCTGGCAGTGTTTCTTATGATTCACTGGTTTCAATCCTAGGATCTTCCGCTTACTTTCTCAAAAATGCACCTTGTACAATTTTTGGTTAAAATATTGTATTCTATTTTTTCATTATGTTGCGTAAAGTTTTTTTGTTACTTGTTATATTTTAATATGTTCTGTGTTTATAATAAACAATTTATTTCTTTAATTTGTAGCATTGTTTCAATGGATTTCTTTGGAAAATGTGAGGGGTGCCTGCCCAGATAAAACTTATTGCCACAATCCTAAGAAGTTGTGGGTCCTTGGCTTGCACAGGGCATTGCTAGAGCTATGCCAGGTGGTTGCTTACTGATCCAAAATAGGCATGCGTAGGTACAGCTTCGGTCCCATAGCCCTGGGATTAGGGCTGTGCAAAAATATCGATACATGTAACTATCGCAATATTTTTTTTTTGGTAGTGTATCGATAGTGATACCTCTACTATCGATATTTTTTTTTAAATCATGTCATATACATACAGCCAAAAGTAAGCGAGAATGGCGAAAAATATAAGAACGCTTGGAGCTCTCAGAGCTGATGTGTGGGTGTGCTTTGGTTTTCAAAATAAGTAATGGAGTAATGAGTTATATAAAATAATGCTGTTTGTAGGCTTCGCAAGTTATGACACAAGTCACTTGGCTACTGCAGTGCATTAGACAAAAAGTTTATTAAGAAAAGTAACAATGACATTTATTGTGCTTTCACGGATGTGACATTTACAGCACAGATGAACCAGAGGTTTTATACTGCCCATGTTCATTGTTTTAACTGTAATGCACCACAACAGCCAAGTGACTTGCGTGAGCCACCTTATTCCCATGTGCTACCCACATGAGGGGCACAATCCACAGTTTGAGAACCCAAACCTCTGATCTAAAGGTCCATGCATCGCACATCATGGCCACTCTACAGAGGTAAGGGATGTTTTTACACTTATCATTACAGAAAACTCCCGGAGGTGCACAGCATGTTGTATTTCTAGCTCTACTTTTTACATTTTCTATTTAAAGTATTGCAATATATCGCAAATGTGTATCGTATCGAAATACATAGCAATATATTGTATCGTGATATGTATCATATCGGGAGGCACTTGCCAATACACAGCCCTACCCGGGACACACTGGATGTTTTTCAGATCAACCAATTTTAAAACAGTGGGAGACCACAGTCACAAGGGCATTTTGAACTGATTTTTAACATTGTAATCGTCAGAATGCCCACACTAAACCACTCGGTGGGCTTACACACCTGCTGATTGTATTAACAATTTTACAGTGGCACGAGATCTCACAGACATTTGCATGATTAAACATGACTTCAGAAGAACACCAGCGTCACCAGCCCTGCGTCTGAAACGCCTACTTCCACACTACATAATTGGTCAAATTCAGTATGAGTCATGAATTGTATGTCCGAAACCAGCAGGCTGGGGCAGCCTTTGTCACTTTATTGATCTTTGAATGTGGCTTTCGAAGGATGCAGCCTCTAAATTGAGATGCAGCAGAAGGTGCTGGAAAAGCAAAGAATGTGAAATATTTTTCTGAAGGCAGTTTAATATCTCAGGACAGACATGAGACTAATGAACAACTATCACAAAGCATAAAAACAGTTGTGGATCGCCCAGGTAATAACAACAACAACATGATCATCACTTAAAAAGTTCACTTACCTTTCCATAGCACTTTGAATATTTAATGGGGTGTGCTCAATAAAGACATGAAAGATTATAACTGTTGTTAGTTTAAGCACATCGTGTTTTCTCAATACCTGTAACTTTATCAGGTTACATTTACAGTGATGACACATTAATTGCAAATAAAAAATATAAAAGAAAAAACAGTATCTAGTTCTGATGACTAATAAGTTACAATATACTGAGTGGCCAGTCCTACATGTTCTCTTCATCTCTGAACTTTCTTTTCTCTGTGCCCTTCATCCTTATGGCTAAATAGATCAGACATTTCACATACTGTAAATCTGCAATACTCTAATCTGCAATGTTTCTTAATATTTTTAGTCGTTATATCATGTGTTACCCATTCCTACTTGTTCTCTTGTTTTAAATGTATTGAATATCGTTGCGTTCAGTGCTCGAATTGAAGGGGGGCTGGGGGGATCCGGGATCCCCCATAAGAAGTAAAAAATAGACTTAGGGTGGTCCCTCGGATATTTTTATTTGAGTAAAAATGATAATGACAAATGTGATTAAATTCATGCAATGGATATGGTAAATTTCGTGAATTAATTATTTACAATAATTTATTTTAAGTTTGTTTATGGGCTAGTTGTCATATCTCTTTAAATTTTAAACGCCCCGCCCCACGTCTAAAGACCGCTAACGCAGGAAATGTTGACATGACTGCTTGATTAGCGTCGCTCCGGTGAAGTTAACTTAATTCAGCTAAAAATTGGAGAATAATAAACATCCACTCGCAGTCGGGAAGAGGAAGCTTCTAACTTTTTTGAAGGGTAATTTTCTCTCTATATACATCTATCCACTATATTTATCAACTCCATGTCGGGGCTTTTGTATTCCTTGCGTAAATTATTATTAGGCCTGGTTCTGGGGTGCTAGAGATCTCGATGAAGATGAGTGACAGCTTTTTAGTCATTATAAAGGGAGTGCTCGTTGTGCAGTTTCTGTGCTATATATAAATTAATCCATTCAGAATTGTATAAAACTTGTTTTTCATGCTGCTAAGACCAACTGCCACATACACGCTGCAAAGTTTCGGGAATTACATCAGCATATAAATGCGGGATTCACTCTTGAAATAGCTATGATTGACATATTAATAGCCACAATTAGTTCCTGAATAAAGCACTCACTCATAACAGTCCCTTGCCGCCACCTACTGGACTATGTAAACTGCACTGAAATCGTTGAAAAATCCCCACAACACTAACACAGACTAACAGCCGGTCTTGTCACAATTTATATTTTGAATATCTAATAAACTAGTTTATTGCATTTAAACAAGTTTTTTGGAACAAACATTATTATCACAAAGTGTCAATCATCCAGTTGTTTTTAGGGAAAATAGTAAAATACTACATTGGTAAATAATGCTAGAATTATTCTGTTGGACGTACACTACTGTTCAAAAGTCATTTCTGTTCACCAAGCCTGCATTGATTTGATCCAAAATACAGTAAAAGAAGCCTGTTCTTTTATGTAAGCCTGTTTTTAATAAATAGCAGGGCTCGACATAAAGGACTGCACGATGGGAGATCCTCGGGACAGTTGAGAGAACTGTCACTTGCCCGATCGGGCCAGTGCTGTATCGTCATGGAAATTTATAATTTGTACGTTTTTAAGACTTGCCTATTTAAATATTCCCAAGAAGATGCAAAAGAGGACTGGATTCGGTTCTCGCGTGCTGTTTAATATACGTGCGCAGCCGCAATGGCGCATCAGACAACACGCAAAATACTAAATTGAGTTCTCTTTCACGTCTTTTTACTCTTAATATGACATATCGACACAAAATTATGTAAAAATGCCAATATTATACTAGTATACTTTTAAAAAGTAATCAATTATGTCTAACGGGAACAAAACGCATGCATGTGGAAACAAAACGCGTATGTTACATTATATTAGATCCGTGCTTCTCTTAAAGGGGCAGCAGCATAATAAACGTCTCAGTTTTGTTCATCAAACAACAAAGAACGAATACAAAAAACACTCACTGCTCTTCACTGATTAAATTATAACTTTAGTAAGGTTAAATCAATATTATATTTAATACAGTGAAGACTATAAAGTTCAGTAAAAATTGGAATCACTTGCCCGACTGGGCCAGTAGAAAAAATCCTTAGTGTTGAGCCCTGAATAGTAAATAGTTATGCATATTATGATAAAATATATTCTGTATTTTGTATAAACTGTATATTGCGAGACTAACCCCCACCCCCACCAAAAAAAGTCTTATGGTGCGGAACCCCATTAGACTTGATTCAATTCGAGCACTGGTTGCGTTCGAGTTAGGGTTTTGATTAAATAAAATTTGATGCAATACAAATAAAATCCAATAGATGGCGCGAGCTTGCAGTGCGGCATTCAGATCACTGCTTCCTTGACATCAAAAATATGAGCGCTGCAAAAACAGAAAAGTGTGGCGTGTTTAACAAGGAACGGACATCAAAATAATTCATCTATATCGTGATTTGCCAAGAAAGGATTGCTCTTTTTAAAGACTACAGTCTGCTTTCTTTGGTTTTTAACACATATTTTCATGGTGATGGATATGAGGACTACGCCTATATAGTAAAAGTCATCTAGTAGGCCTACTTGAGATGATTTGATAATTGTAAATATGCCTCACAGTACATATTAAATGAGAATTGTATCTTAGTAGTAACAGAAAACTATGGTTACTAAAGTTAAAGGGATTGTTCATCCAAAAATCTTTTTTTGTTTTTGCCTCGTGCCATTTTAAACCTGAATGATTTTTTTTCCTCTTCGGTGTACAGATGGAGATATTTTGAAGATTGTTGTTGGTAACCAAACAACATTATCCCCCAGACCCGCACCAGTGCTCAATTAATTATGTCTAATTGGGTGTCCCAAAAATCTTAAAACCTATTTTAAAATAGTTTAAAAAAAATATGTAAAACAATTCTAAATATATTATTGGAATGTCTATTTACACCTTACACAAACTCCACCCACCAATTTCTGATTGGAATAGAGAAAATATAAGAAGGACCCTGTGTTCTGTATTGGATAAATACAGTAGAAAGAGAGAGAGACAGAAAATTACCCCCCCCAAATGAGTATATAACCTTCTAATTCTGAATCCAAGTGGGGATTTCTTAGCATTCTTTTTGTTGTTGTTGCCCGAACTACCTTTAGAGAGGTGCGTAAATTATATAAAGCACTTACGTTTTTAAAGAGACATGAAAGTCACTTAAAAGACTTATTGCAAATAATTAATTCACAATTTGCACAAATTTTACATTTGTAATTATTATTATTATTAAAAAATACCTGAAGGATCCCTGTAAGTCTATTTTTAATCTCTTATAGGGGTAATGCCTTATGGGGGTCCCGGATCCCCCGGCACTGTCCCCCAGTCTATTATATTGACACACTGAAACAATTCTCAAAATATCTTTTGTATTCCATAGAAGAAAGAGTCTATATACAGGTATATACAGGTTTTGAACATCATTAGTGCGAATAAATGATGACAGAATTTTTATTTTTGGGTTAAGGGCCCATCACTTGGATTAAAGTTAGCTAATAACCAATTTATACAATACTTTGAAAGACTGGTTAAAAGCTACTAAAAATAAACAACTTGAAACTATTAAAAATGTAAAGTCTTTTTATGAGCAGATACAAAACAATAATAATAATTAGCTAAATTATTTATTTAATTTTATGTGCATCATTATTTTCATTTGAAATATACTCTTCTTTCTGATATTTGATTTGACTGTGCACTACTCATCTGCATTGACAGAGGATGAAGAGCCCAACAAGCTTGTGTTTAACAATCTAAAAATCTCTCTAGAATATAAATCGAACTACCATTCACAATCAACAACTTTGTAATGTTTTGAGTGATGGAGACACGTCAAAACGAAAGTATAATATTTGTATAGTTCACCCAATGACTTCCATTGTGCAGGCACAAAGTCATATAGACTACTTGAGGAATGACATGAGGGTGAATACAATTTATATTCTTGGGTGAACTGATGGACATTGCTGTCCTCATTTTAACACATTGATTTTCATTTTACCTTTGTATTTTATTGTTCTGCACCCCAGAACGTTTTCTTAATCTATTCACTTATTTAAATGATTGTGTCTGTTGGAGGGTGAGCGCTTGACATGTAATCACGTGATTTTCATTTTACTCACTTTATACTCATTTACCCTTCTAACTATCACTGAATGTATGAGAATACACATGAAAATTCACAATCCAAACTTAAATGGTTGTAATTCTTGAATGCTTTGAAATACAGGCCCAAGGCTGGTCTCTTGGACAAATAGTTATTTACTTTAAGTTTTTCTACATAATTTATATTGTTATAAACTGTTCAAATTTGAATTATAAAGACATTTCTAGTGATATATAGTTTGTCATAAATAGATAAGTAAATTTAAATGTTCCACTGAATGAACAGTGTCATTGAAAAGGTTAAAATGCTAAACAAAAGTTCAAATTTTTATTTATTATTTTTAATAAGCTTTTGATTATAAAATTGTATTAAAGATTTTCAAACTATGGTTTTGGCCCAATGACGCCCCCCTCCGTGCGGCGCTCTTACTGCATGCAGGATCACTACAGCGCTGTCAGGACTCAGGAGAGGATTTGCAATAAATCACTCATTTAATGTTTACTAATGCACTGTTATTAGCTCACATTCGTGCATTTAGGTTCAAGGCACTGCATAGTTTTAGCATTATGGTTTATGCCATATGTCATAGTCTAAAGATAGACTAAATAGGCTAACTAGATAACAGTGCAAAGGCAAGGCAACCTTCACTGTACCCCATTGCGCGCACACGATTATGTCTGGTTTGTCTTTGATTTATATTCTGGCATCACGCGTCTAGTCTGGCGTGACGAGATTGATGCTTGTGCGCAAACTGCTGCTGTGTGTGGTCTACAGCACATCTGCCAGCTTTTGGGGTAGTGGGTAGTTGGTGGCTGTCATTAACCCAATCTGAGAAACATTAGAAAACAATTGCCCTGACCTAAACTGGTACTAGGAATAATTTAATAAAGTGATGCACGGTAACGTATGACATTCCATATGCATTGCTCTCGATAAATTCGTACAGCAGCGTGTAAATCAAAGTCTTAAAGTCTGTGTGGGGCATCGGGATGTTGTCAATAATCAATAAGGTGTTTTGATGGTCTTTTCGCCCTCTCTTATCGTCTCCTCCCCTCTGATGCGCTGCGCATCATCCGGCTCTGCGCGCACTCACTCCAGCGCTTACATTTCTCACGAGCGCGTCTCCTGCTCTTATTGCGCCGCATCAGACGCTGCAGTTAACGCATCTCATTCTAGGTACAGGCAAACAAAGGCCAGAAAAACAGTGACACTTTACCCAAAGATACGCGTGAGACTAGATCGCCTACGCGTTCCAGATCTTTTCTGCGTGTCTCGCGCTCGGACGCTCCAGACGCGAGCGCGCGTTTTTGCACTGCCTTCGCGCATCCAGGAGTCTTAAATCTGGCGGCGAGGACCCGGAGATGAGCCTGCTGTGGTGGGGGTTCGGTTGGGTTCCGGTGCTGCTCGCGCTTTGGAGGCCCGGAGCCGCTTGCCCCGAGCTCTGCACGTGCAGTGGCGTGCGGATCTCCTGCGTGGACTTGGAGCGTAGTATCAAGGCTTTTCCCATGCTGCAATCCGAGGCAGAGATGGAGAACATCACGGACATGTAAGTTGAGATGAAGACCCTTTATAAAAGACCAAGGAGCTGCATGCCAGGGGGTTTATACAGAATCACAAATGATTTGTCTTTAAGTGTTCCTTTTAGTCAGTAGATTAAGTTTAAAAAACTAGATATAAAACGGTCATTCAATGAATTACATGTCATAACTTTGCTTTACATTTGTGATTTATTGCACTTGTTCCACAGTAATCTTTTATATCCAAGCATTAGTTTTATAAGTGTATCCAAGCAGTGACATGTCTATCTTCTTAAAATAGGCATATTTTAGAGATTCGGTTAAAATGATTATACTCTACTGCAGTGGTTCTTGTGTTATTTGTTGCACACAAATAAATAAGAGTGTTGTCATTATGTGTTAGATAGGACCCAAAATATCTGGTTTTGTCACTCTCATTGAAAGAATTTGCATTAATTTGAAGAGGTTGTGTTAGTTAGTTGCATGTAGAATGAGGTCTATTCCAAAATGTTCCTTAAATACAATACATTACAAGGTCAGGTACAACAGAATATCTTTTCGGATAATTTTGAGAATATTTGCCTTGCCGTGTATTAGTCATGAATCAGTTATGATATTTATTGCTTGCCATGATCAGAAAAGTGTATTTTGTATTACAATTTATCTGGGAAATAAGAGTGAGCATGTTTTTTTATGATATACAGATACATTGCAAATCAAAGCAATTTTACTTCTATTAATGAAAAGGATCTCATCTTATACCACAACCTGAGAAACCTGTGAGTACTAAAAAAAATGGTTGAACTGTCATTCAGATAATTATTTTAGTAATGTTGCAAATTGTAACATCAATGTCGTGTTGTTCTACAGAACAGTAACAAACACAAGGCTCACATATATTTACCGGGAGGCCTTTGAGAACAACCAGAAACTTCAGTATCTGTGAGTGCTTTGTTATGGTTTATGAATACATTTTGCAGTTGTATTGATCAGCATATTTGAACTGTTTAGAAATGTCTTCTGTGGCACAGAATTACACATTCTACAATATAATGTATGTGGAACATTTGCTGAAGAGTTTGGAAGTGAATTAGCGCATGAGTTATTGGCAAGTTGTTGTCATGGCTCTGCTTCATTTAGTCATGTTTTTCTTGGTCCTGTAGCAGAGCCATGACAAAGTCTTTGGTTATGTGTGGAGAGAAACATATTGTTGTCCTTTTGACAATAATATACGTTCTCTCCAGTGTCTCGTCTCTGTTCCCGCCATCTCGTTTCCTCGTTATCTTTCCCTGAGTGTTTAATTACCCACACCTGCCCCGTGTCGTTATCCTTTGTCTGTCTTCCCTATTTAATACCCTCATGTTTCATTGTCCTGTGTCGGTCATTGCGTGTGCTATGTGCTGTCTTCAGTTGTTTTGTTCTCGTCCAGCGTTAGCGTTATTGCCTGTTCCTGTTGTAGCTATGTCATCGGCTAGTAAGTGTTTAGTTTAGTTTAGTTTAGTTTAGTTTAGTTTAGTTTAGTTTGTCAAGTGATTATTCAGTCTAGTGTTTAGTCAGTCTTCGTTCTGTGCTTGTTTATTATTTCTTGTTGCTGTTTTACCCCATCGCGGGTCCTTGTTTTGTGTTTGTTAAAATAAAGTCTTTTGTGTTAACCCCTTAATCACTGCCTGCCTGCATTTGGGTTCTCCACCACGTATTTCATGACAGTTGTATGTTGTATGCTTTGTATGAATACTAAATGTGGTATGGTTCCTTACAGAAATCTCAAGGAAAACAATCTGTCATATCTGTCGTGGAGGACTTTTCGGCATTTAAACATCTCATATCTGTGAGACTTTTTTCATGCTAATATACAGTTGAAGTTTACAGAAAAAGTTTGACTTTTGTTAAATTTGTAAATCTCGTATTTGTAGTAATATATAAAAATTATAATATATTACAATATATTATATATACAGTATACAGTATATTATAATATATCACATACATATGCATATATATATGTATGCAATATGTATGTACAATGTGGCTAAAATAAAATATTTATTTTACATATTTATTCCAAGTCACTTAAAAATTCAGTAAAGAGAAAATGTAAAATATCCATTAGCAAGGCTTCTCTGAAAATTATGTGACTTACACAATGAAAGCTGACACTGGAAATCGAATACAATGAAAGCTGTTAATTAGCCAAGCAGGACTGGTTATAAAGCGATTATCTCCAAAAGGCCAAATAAATGGAGATTAACTGGCCTGGCCGCTGTATCTGTCAATCACTAATACTGTTATAATACAACATTGTTCTTTCAGGCTACACATGTAGTGGGTTGTGTTTTAGTGCATGCATGATTTTGAACGTGTTTTTTAGAGGTTGAGAAATTTCTGTGTGTTTCAGATTGCTAGCAGGTAACCCTTTGCAATGCTCATGTGAAAATGTCTGGTTAAAGCAGTGGAGAGGAGAGGAGGCGGAAGAGCTGCTGTGTGTTCTGGAGGGAGGGAATAGGAGATCCCTTTCCACGCTTACACTGCCCAACTGTGGTAAGAACAAACTGATTATTAAAGAAAGGAATACTTTCTTTTATTGTCATTTTTTATCCATGAATGGAAAAGAACATTTTTGTTGCTGTTTAAAGGGGACATATCATGAAGAATCACATTTTCCTTGATCTTTTAAGATAAAAGAGTTCATTGTATGAAAACATACAGAAAACTTTCCTGCTAGTGAAAAAAAGTCCATTTGCTCAAACTAAGCTGCAAATACATCTTGTTCTGTACTTCCATGACATTCTGACATGAGGAAGATTAATACATTTTAAAACATAAATGCCCACATTTACATGTCAAAACAACACTTGTCTTGCCCTGTCTCCGTGGGTTTTATTATTATTGCTGTTGTCAAGTTCAAATGTTTAATTTGTTCGAAAGTTTTAACTTTATATAGTTTAGAAAAAAAATAGTTTGCTTTAAATGGGAGCCTGTAGAAAGCCAGGGTACCATTTCAAGTCAACATTTAAATGAAAATTAAGTTATATTAAGAACACTTGGTAATATAATTAAAAGTAATTAAAGTAGGATCCCATTGTTTACAAAGACGAGCGTGGAAAAATAAACAGACTTATCTATGTGGTTGGTTATAATATAACAATTTATTTTATATTTATTATATATTCATAATAATTTATATTAATATTTTATTTGTATATTAATTGTAATAAATCAAATTAAAACTCCTCAGCGGTTATAGATTCTTTGCAGAGGTCTACCGGAAGTTAACTTTGGGCCACATAACGTTTGTTTATGTTGTTGCCGCTGAAACGTCTGTAGTGCAAAAAATATATGATCATTAATAAATAACATTATAAGTTGACCTCAGGAAAATATAAACAACAGAAACATACAGTACTGTAAATGTTGTGAAGTGAGGATGTTTGTAAAATAAAGCCATAAAAATATTTTATAATGCAATGAATATATTTTTACTTCTTTTAACTTAACTATGAACTAGGTAGCTTTACAGAGTATGGGAGAGAGTGCTACATTTCTTATGGATTTGGGTTCAGTAGTTTTCTCTATTTCTTGATCTCAGACTGACTCAATAACACAGAGTGACGATTGTACTCATTTTTTATTTTAAGTAAACCATGCTTGATTATGCTCAAAGCATGCATGGCAATATAATATTTAGGAGTGAAGTTTTGTTTTTTAAAATTGGTCTCGTCCAAGCTGTAGCTTCATGGCTGTGGCTTAAGTCGTGGATAATTATTGATCCAAAGAGCAACCTCCAGCCAGGCCTATTTTAAGCATTACCACAGCCAAAGGGCCTCAAGGGAGGAAGAGAGAACAAGAGAGAGAGAGGGAGGAAAAAGGAAAAATAGAGTGAGACGGGGGGGATCCCCGGAATGCAAAAACACTGGGACATTTAAAGTCAGATTCTGCTGTGAGCGTCTGCTGGCCTATGGCCACAGACTGTCTCGGTTTTCTATTTTTGTGTCATGAAAGAAAATGAGCTGTTTCAGTCAATTGTTTCAATCTATCATAGTCTGAAGAATATCTAGAGTGCCAAATTTACATGCGAGATTTTGTGATAATTTGCAATTTATACGAACAGACAGTAAATCATATGAAATAGGTAAAGTGACCTGCAGCTTTCTGCTGTAGCAAGAGATGCCAGGAGCACAGTGATAAGCACCCAACTGTGGCCGTCTGGATGCAGAGAGAGATACAAATCTAACTTGGCTATCTGATGACATCAACACAGAGGCAGTCTGAACCGTCCACACTGCTTGAATTGGCTGTTAACACTCAGCAGGCTAAAATGGCATTCCTGTGACGCATGGGGAAAACTGATTCAATTTCTAAGGCAAAATATCAAATATTAAATGAAAGAAAATACTATATAAAGGGGTTATTATTCTTCATAATAAGGTTCAATTCATTAACATTTCTACCAGTGACCAACTATTTGTTTATCAATCTAGGTTCATATTAATATAATCGTTCATTGTTAATTCTTGTTAAAACATTTTTTTTTTGCATTAATTGATATAGATATGACCTTATTGTAAAGTGTGACCAACACAAAATAATAAATTCAAGTTCTATTGCTAAAACAAGTCAAATAAATCTACCAAAACAAGTAATCTTGGTAAGATTAAGCCAGATTTGCATATTAAAAAGTGAGAGAGAGAGAGAGAGACATCTAAATAAGACCTCAAATGTTTTAGTTTGATCATTCATAAAGTTGGACATTTCCCAAAGGTATTTATAGTAAAAATGTGGGCACATAGAACATATTCATTTCTTGGCTGTTTTGTTAAAATGTTAATAGCATTTATCATGCGGTATACGATTTTTACATCTTTCTCTTTAGAATAAAGTAAACAGATGAATTGTATTAAAAACATACATTTCTGTCAGATTTTATGTTGACTATCAAAACAAAACAAGTCTTGTGAGTTTGCTGCTCAAGTAACTTTATCCTGTTCTAAGGCTATTTAGATGTTTTAGAAGATACAACTGTCTGGAGTACATACTTGGTCAGCACAAGTAAATCTTCTGGTTTGTTGTGTGTTTTTGTTATAGTTCTCCCCACTGTGAGTCTCAGACCCTCTAAGATCACCATGTTGGAAGAGTTAAATGTGACGCTGACATGCAATACATCAGGAACGCCCACACCCAGTCTGAACTGGAACACCTGCAAACTAAATTCCCGATACGAGGTAATGCTGAATTCAATCTGAATATTAAGATCTGACTAGGGAAGTATGGGATACAATAATGTTTAGGTTTAATACAGCTCTTAAAATTAATATAGCAGGAATAACTTTGTTTGGGTCTTTGGGTCATTTGAAACATGTATAGATCATCTTTTTACCTGTAATGATAAAGATAATTCTGCTAGATTAACAAATATGTTTTGTTTTTTTATATTATTTTTTGATATTATGGCATGATTTACTGCAAAGTCAAACCTGTCAAAATTAAAATCTAAATCTGTCACGCCGGTGAGGAAGAGAAGAACCCAAATGCAGGCAGCAGTTCAGGGGTTAACAGAAAAGGTTTATTAACATACAGGAACAAAACAAAAACCCACAATGGGGTGACAAAACACTATAACAAAAAGACTCTTCAAAAGGAAAAACCAAACACTTCCCTCTGGGGGGGCAAAACGGGAACTAAAACAATAAACAAACAAAACTCACAAGAACCGGACAATGCAGAACAAGGCAAGGTAGGAACACGAGAGATGCAGGGACACGAGAGATGCAGGGACACGAGCGTGGAACATAGAACACGACGAACTGGATACAATGAACCGACACAGGACAAAGAATACACAGGGTTTAAAAAAGGAACACTAACAAGGGTTGATGACACAGGGAGAGTGACGGCCAGGTGACAATACTCAAACAATGATGGGACAGGTGAGAGGGATGAAACACAAACGGAGAAACAAGGGGGCGGAGTTAGACGAAAGACACTGGAGAGAATGCATATTATTGTCAAAAGGACAATATGATGTTTCTCTCCACACATAACCAAAGACTTTGTCATGGCTCTGCTACAGGACCAAGAAAAACATGACTAAATGAAGCAGAGCCATGACATAAATCAATACAGTTTAGATTTACCTATAATTCATTGCATTGTCTGAAAATGCTTACTGTCATAATTTTAACAACTATAACTATTTTTTCTGACGTAACCAAACCAAAGCCATATAGGCAGGGAAAATAACTGTAAACATTATTATCATAGCCCACCTTTAAATCCAGTCAAATCCTGGGAGATAAATTCAAGTGCTGGCACGCATTTGTTCACATTGAACATTCTATTTCACTCAGAAATTAATCATATCATCAGAGCCGATGGCCTTGGTGGCAGTGCTTTGACAATGTGCCGCAGTTGCACTTCTGGTCACCCAAGTTCGAGTCCTTTCCTGATCCCATACCCCTCTCTCTTACTTCGTCTCCTGTCCTACTCCTACTGTTCTGTGCAATTAAAGGCAAAAAGGCCAATAATAACAATTTAAAAAAAAAGAAATTAATCATATTATGGAAGTAAAATGTGTTTCAATACAGTTTCTTCTTGTTTTAAGTCAATAGTGTGAGATTTGCTTTAGATTTTGCGTGATAACATCACATGTAATTTCTTTGCGGTTCTTGGAACACATGAAATAGAAATTTTGTTTTTAAAACACTGATTTGTGGAGCAGGACAGGACACTTGAAATAGAAATGAAATTGATGTTGTTGTAACACACACCCTCAGCTCAAACGCTCGGGTCAGATGTCAGAGCTGAAGCTCCTGGATGTCTCTTTCCTGGACAATGGATGCAAAATAGCCTGCACATCTGATAACATGGTGGGAGAGTCTGAGGCCTCTCTGCATCTGGACATACTGTGTAAGTTTTCATACTTTGTTGGAATATGAACCGTCTATTTTCTTTGCTTTATGTGAACTGTTTGCTTAAAACTGCTTGTCACACTATACATTTCATCAGTAGGTCTGTTCCCTGCGAATCAAACTCACAACCTCTTTGCGCTTCTAACACAATGCTCTAGCCACAGGAGCATATTGTCACCTTAGAATTATAAGGTTCTATCTGACATTTTTGTCAAATTTAAGTTATTCACATATTCTTGTTCTGTGACAACTTTTTTACACTATGTGATGTTTTTTTTCTTTAGGTTGTGTACATTTTGGGACTTTTTTTTGAAAAACTAAAACGTACTATCTAGTCAAAGTCTAACTTGGTTCATAGGTTATATTTATGAGTTAATCAACACTTTTAATGCACACAATATGACCAAAAATGATCAGCTTTCTTTGATCCCTATTCTTGATTTCTTTTCTTTCAAATTAAATCCTAAAATGTCCTAAATTTTACAGTATTAAGCCTTTAGGTCAAATAGTCAACAATTTTATTGATTGGGTCTTAATTACAACAATAAACATGAGCATGGTATTTCAGACATACTTCTATTTAGAGAGAAAGACATTGTCCCACTTTCTGTGGAATAAAGTCTATGTATACCTAAAATTAACGTCCAAACTAGACAAAATATTTAGCACTGCCTTTTATGCTTTACTTGACAAAAAGTTATACATCCTAAAATATAAAATGAATGTCATAGAAAGCATTAAATGTAACTTTTTTATACAACACTTATTTAATGTTTTAAAACAAATTAAGTAAACTGTTTGTGGTGCTTGAAATGTTTTGCTTTAATTAATGTTTTCCAAGATAAAACCTTACTAAGCGATTATTTAGAATTGGAAGGTTCTTTGTGTATTTGACCTGTTCCAAAAATCTTTACCTTATTGCCTACATAACCATACTTTCAATGCCACCATAAATATTTTAGGATACTAATGCTTGTGTTTTTTTATCTTTGATTTGTCTGCTGATCTGTGCCTGATTTGGGATGGCAGTTCCTCCTGTAATTAGAAAGCTGATGGATGCTATCTCAGACCACCACTGGTGCATTCCCTTCAGTGTGTCGGGCAACCCAGAGCCGAAACTTAGCTGGTTGTTAAATGGTCAACCAGTGGACGAGGGACGCTTCATTCGAACCATGATCCACGATTACTCAGAAGGCGAATACCATGGTTGCTTACAGCTGGACAGCCCAACGCACATCAACAATGGACAATACACACTGCTGGCTAGTAATGTGTACGGAGAGGACAGCAAGGACATTTTTGCTCATTTCATGCATGAGCCGTGGAATGGTGAGTTGACGTTGAAATAATAAAATCAAAATGAATATGCTTTTACTATGATGTAATAGTAAAAGAAAATAATATCTGAAAAGATTCCTAATTTTTCTTTTTATGTTAATCAGAATCGGTTACTGATCCAGTGTATTACGGTAAGCTTCTTTATAAGCATGCGCACAATTAAAGCCGAAGTGTGTAATTTTTTAAAATATTGAAATTCTTTTTTTCTGTCACAGCATACTGCGCTGAGTCATTTATAACTAAGCTATTTGTAGGTTGGTCTTCCAAAGTGTAAAATACCCTGGCTCCATGACACTGTCAAAACATTGATTTGTACATTTAAGCATCCTGACCAGTCCAAGTGCACAACAAATTGTGTGATTTGGGGGAAGAACTACTGTACATTTGAGTTTTTAGAAAAACTGTTTAAAAATAATTCTTTTTGCAAGTCTTTTAGGTAAAAATGACACACTTCTGCTTTAACCAATTGAATTGCAGATATTTACATTGATTGGTAATGCTGCTTGATTCTAAAGTTTTTCTTCTGTTTTTGTCTTTCTCGTTGAGATCCCACAACAGGTATGAACAAAAGCACATATATTATAGATGACAGATTTGTAATTTGATAAATGTATATCTAAATGTTTATTCTATTGTGTACAGATGACACTCCTCTTGGACAACCTAAGGATAAAGTTGCTGTGAGTGAAACTGAATTATTCCAGTCATGAATGCCGATGAGCCAAACAGCATTTTATTAGTTTTACATTTATAAAAAGTAACGGCTACTAGCCAACCTGTTTACCTACATCAGCTGCTGTGTATACAGTATAGTCTCATGCAGTTGTGGAAATGGCCATGATTCATCACAAACTTTATATTCATAAACCAGATGAAAATCTTGAATATTTATGCATGAAACTTGCATAGCGTTTGGAGGCTATTACTGTACATGGATAAAACATGGAAATCCTTTACATTTCAAACTTGAAATTCACTTGCTGGACACAGACAAATGTCCTTTCACTGTATTTGAAATGTAGCATGGCCACACGTACCCTATTGTGTGTAACTTCGTAACAGGGCATCAGTCAGTTAATCTGTAAAACATCTTTGCGCAGTTTGCCTGTGACCACAAGATGAACAACCAGATTGTATTTTATGATGTGTATTATAGACAATTCTTACTTTTTGAATGAGGTTCTTTATATGTTTATGGAGGCTCAGGATGCAGACTTCAGTTTTTCAAGATGAAACGTTGAAAGCAGTAACTGGCATTTAAAAGCGTTCCATTCTGCTCATAGGTGTATGTGGTCGTGGGAATCGCTGCGGTCACATTCACAGGCTTCATCTTGATGCTTGTCATTCTGAAGTTTGGACGCAACTCAAAATTTGGAATCAAAGGTAAGCGGCTCTCAGTTTCTTGCGCAGCTCTCCCAAGCTTTCATTAAGGACTGTAGCTCTGGGCGAATGTATTGTGCCGACAGAATGAGTGGGGTTTTTTTGTAAAGTTGAAAAAAGAATGCTAAAGGAAAGCTGTGCTTTGTCTGTTTCAAGAACTCTACTAATTACTAACATGCACCTAATCTATTATAAACCTCGTTTCTCGTATAGATGGGTACGTTAAAAGGGAGACCATTGTGTTAAAGTTAGCACAAATTTACAAAAATTCTTTGTTTGAGAAGAGATTTTTAAGCATTTATTTTGCTTGTTTATTAGACATTTTTAGATTTTCAGAAAATTGAGTGGTGCTTACATGTACCAACTCAGCACCATGATAGTAGGGTGTTTTTGATCGTTTGTTCTGGCATTGCTTTTGCATAGGCGTACAGAGTGGTTTTAGAACATTGTTACGCAGTTTCTAGGGTGTTCAGGGTGGTTACAAGGTTACTTGCTGACCCAAGAGCCCATGTCCAAGTCTTTAATCAGATGCTAAGAAAAGTCATAACACGCCACATGATTTGAGGTATTATTCATAGCACAAGCAATGTGTCATGAGTTATTTGCCAATGTGTAATACTTCGGGTTAGGGATTTGTTTCTGAGTTATGTATATTCTGTAATATATAATATACAGCCTCGAAAAAATTAAGAGAGGATTCCAAATTTTCATTTCAAATCAGCATTTCTAGATTGTGGTCATTCCAGTCCACTGTGTGTTAAATTTCAACAAAATCAAACATCAGGAGTGACATAAAATCATCCAACAGCAATGTGAAAGCCTGACAGCATGGCAAGACGCATGAAAACTGCGATAAAAACCCAGGTTTCCAGATAAACCTTTTTTTTATTACTTTTCCTTAATACATGTACAAAGATTACTGTTGTATTGCTTAAAAGTGAATATGAACTTGTTTTCTTTGCAAAATTTGAAGTCTGAAAAATACAGAACATCTTTTCTGTTATTTTGAACTGTTTCTCCAGTTTTCATTTTCTGCAAATAAATGCAAATAGAAACAATATTTTTATTTGAAATTTGGTAGAGATATTGTTCCTAGTTCACAAAATGAAACCAACATGAACATTTTACCAAAACAAATACCTATAAATAGTTAATTCAGAAAAACTGAAATGGTGTTTTGAAATGGTCTCTTAATTTTTTCAGCGGCTGTATATTCTTGCCTTAGCAAGCAGGCAACACTTACTAATAAAACTCAGAAACAGATCTCTTAGTTGATGCATGTAATAAAAGGTAGTATTTAGTCTGGCCTTCGTTTAATGTGTAAGAGTATGTTTGTGTTTGTTCTGGTTTATGACAGCTTGATAGTCAGTTGGTCTCTGAGTGGGAGCGTGTGATTGTTTTTGTGGTTTCTCTGAGAGGAAGTGTCGAGTTAGATGTCCTAAGGGGCTTATTTTCGCACGGTGGTCTTGGGTGTATGTGTGTGTGCTTATGCAAATGGCTTCTTGGTTTTCCGGAAGGACAAACTGAACAATTATTTACATATGTGAATGCTTAATAGTGAATTTTAATATTGTTATGGGTCTAATGTGTTTCACTTTAGCGTTTTATTATCTATTTGGTATCTTACAAACATACCGTTGCTTCTTTGTTGCATTATTCTAATGTAATAACATTTTAGTATTATTAGGACTATGAGCAAAACGTTTCATTGAAAAACTATCATTAATTATTTGTAGCTAGTATAATGCCCCATGTTTCTTTTACTACAGCATGCAGTTAGACAAAACATTTACTGACCCTTGTAAGCCCAGCTTGACATGAGAATCGAGAGTTCGAATGCAAGAAAATCTTACCTTTTGTGCCTTGATATTTCTTAAAAAAACATGTTAAAAAAGCATAAAATTCCCTAAATCTTTTGTTATTTTATGTTCTAATGAAACCCAGGTTTTTAACGTGGTCTCAGACTTTTGTGCCCCACTGTAAACACACATACACAAAAGCAGGGACTCACTAAAGTGTGGAGAAAAGCAGACCTGCACATTTAGGAGAGGAAGTGGATGTGGAATGGAAGTAGGTGAAATTGTAGCCCTCAGGTCCAGGAAGTGTGGGTGTCTGCAGAGATGCAGCGCTCCATTTGTATTAGACTGAGTAAGAGCAAGAGAGTCAGCAACCTTGTGCTTATCAATGATTCAAAGGGCAGGTTTCGGTTTTCTTTGGTTTGGACGAATAAAAAAATCAATAAATCTCCTCAAGGTCAGAAGTATCATTGCTCCTAGACTTGTGGCCTTTGGTTAACATGCTAAAGGTGCATCTCACCAGTCTCCCCTCTTCCCAGCCTTTGTTCCCACAAGTCGCTGCATAGTCAAAAAGGTTTTTATGAGAAAACTTTGGGTTTTAAACAACATTAAATTACCATAGTAGAGTATTAGGACTTCTCTAAATTATAAAAAAACATGTTACAGTAATGCCTATAACTATAATGTCTAGGGGAAAGACATGCACTGTTATTATATAAATACATTCAGCTTCAGTATTATGGCCACAAAAAAAATAAATTTCAAAATTTCAATTCCAGTTTCAGCTTCTATCATGTAAAGCTGATACATAGTAAATAAAAACTTCCAGACAATATATTGTATACAAGGACACCAGAAAGAGTCTACATCTGTACACCTACTAAAAAATGTAAAATCCTCTTTTTTAATTTTAAACGAGATACAAAACTACAGGCTCCACATTTCTACATTGCATTGAACTCCCTGAAATGTTTTGTTTATTGATAGTAGATTACTGTAAACATTTTTTTTAAAGCTGATTGACAAGTCAAAGTTGTTTCTGTAGAAGGCAACAGCATGCCTGAAATGCTTTCAACAGAGCATTACATGTTTTGGACCTGGAACATTCCTTTAGAAAAACAAGAGGTTATTTAAAACAACTATTAAATCTGTGAAAAAGTAGAGGACATTACAGTGTTTTGGTTAATGGATGTAAACAGAAATTCACTTGTTTTACACAATATTATGTTTTCAAATGCACATTTTTTTACTTAGATTTTGTAATTGATACTATCTTCCTACTATAAAGCAGGAAAGGTTATTGGTCAATAAAGATTGTACTGTCCATGTTGAGTGGATCTGCGGTGACCAGAAAAAAATGAGTTGGCATGGCAGCCCAATATATCTTAAATAACAATGATCAAATTACTCGAAAGCAAAGTCCATACTGTTGTTTTGGACGACATCCATCAGCTTTTCCTTTTCTCCATAGTGTTTTCCCAAAAGTAGGTCCCAAAGAAAGTGGAACTCGTCATAAAGTTAGCGAAAACAAAGCCTATCCTGATTTGTAGGGATGCACCGAAACGAAAATTCTTGGCCGAAGCCGAACATGATGTGAAACACTTGGCCGAAGGCCGAATAATACCGAACACCGAACATGGTTTTTTGCATTTCTTCTATTTATTAAGCTATTTTTTTCACTATTGCACAAACTGAATCAAAATGTGCTTTTTATAATTTGTCTTGCTTTTCAATAAAATACAATACAACTTAATATAAAATTGAGCAAAACAAAGTAAATTCAAACAAAAAATTGAGCCCTCTCCCTTCATGAATAGCCTATATTAATTAGGCCTATAACTGACTGCTAAAAGAATGTAATGTAAGTTACTCTGTACCCCTACAACAAAACAGTTCATTAAAAAAACGTTTTATGTTTCACTAAAACCAACAGAAAGAGCTCTGATTGAACCTGCAGTCTGAAAACTATCATTACCAAACGCCAGCTTCCATCAGCCATTGACAGTGTACTCTGCTCTTACAGTCTGTGTGTGTGTGTGCGCGTGCGTGCATGTGTGTGTGAGTTAGAGGGGTGGATGTTGCCTTCCCACAACATTGACTGTTGCCGTAGTTACAAGCGTCATAGTTACTCGGTTCCATAGATGAATCATTCTCTCAATGAATCACCAACAGCTGAGATCACACACACACACACACACACACACACACTGCAGAACATCCTATACACACAAAAATGCACACCTATACAGTTATATTTTATATCTGCTGGCATGTTGAAGAGACTGTTGATTAAAGCCTGACACATTGGGGCGGTTTCCCAGACAGGGATTATCTTAAACCAGGACTAGGCCTCAGTTAAATTAGGTTATTTAGATTGTTATAAAACATTTAAAAAAATTACTGTGTGCATCTTGAGACAAAACAATTGTGCTGATATATTTTAGGGTATGTCAGTGTAAGTTGTTTTTGATCACGACTAGGTTTAAAGGTGGGGTAACAAGCTATTTCATGCATTCTGACTTCTTTACACTGTTAAACATGCAGGCTTCTCATGCTCAACATGGTCAACTTGTCAAAAAACGAGTGGGATGTATGTATTGTGTGCTCGTGCTTTAGTACTGCTCACTGCACTGCACGCCTTCAGAAGGGTCGACTGTTTTCGGAAATAATCGTACAGCTGTATCGGTCTTTTATAAATGTGATCAAAGTAAATACATTCGAAGATATGAAGTACACCACACTACTCTATAGGTACTCAAGATTAATATGATATTGGCAGAAACTGCGTGTGTTACCTCTGCTTTAGGCACTGTCCGGGAAACCGCCCCTAGACTTTTAAGATACCAGAGTCAGTGTTCCATAAGGCCAAAGTTTATTTTGCTGTAACATTAACCATTATTTGCTTCATAATAAGAATACCTTTACTATCTTCTTTCTTGTTGATTAGGTGCTATTCTTTGCGCACTACAAAAACTATAAATTGATAAAACATGACAAAAACGTAAGGTATCGTAAGTGCTTACAATTAAAATTGATGCATAAAATTAAAGTAATGTAACTTTGTCACTTTAAAGAATCAAATACATAATTCATCCCAAAAAAGAAAGGCGTTCATAATTTTAAAAAAAAAATTGTTGGCGTTTTTCCTTTATTTGTATAGAACAGTGAGAGGAAGTGAAGTGGGAGAGAGAAGGTGTTGGTTCAGGAAAGGACCACGAGACGGGAATTGAGCCCGGGTCGCCCGAAGTGCAACCGCGCTAATAAAAGTATTTTTTTTTTAGTGGAAGGAAGAAAACCATGCTGGTTTTAAACAACATGAGGGTAAATTTGAATTTCTGGGTAAACTATTCATCATCATGTCCTTGTTCAAGCTGGCTTGATCAAACAGGTTTGAAATATCAGTGGATATCAGTTTTTGGAAATACTAATGACTAGGGCTGCTCAGTTATAATTATAATCACGATTATTTCGCCCAATGTTGACAACACGATTATTTTTATGGTTATTTGACATGATTACTCAATAAATAGATAAATTATTCATATATATCTTGTAAACTTAACACTGGATTCAACTTAATAACAAATAAAAAATATATGTAAAACAGGTCAAATAAAGCATGAAAGCATACATTCAAATGAATAATATAAAGATAATCAAAAGAAAGAGACAATGGGGCACAATCATTGTTTTACTTCGATTATTTTGTTTTCGTTATTGTTGGAATCCAAAATGAATGTTAAAAATTGATTATGATTAATTCACACATGTCATCCGTCTCTTTCTATGAAGCCGTTAAGAGGCAGTTCTATAGTAAAGGCTGGCCGACAGTTTTAAACAAATGAGTATCGTCCACTGCAGTAACTGACGAGAGACGGATGACTCCACTGACTGGTAGTTGCTCCGAAAGTCGCTCATCATTTGCAAAAAGTTCCCAAATTTGTCCTTTTTGTTCCTTTTGTCAAGTCACTCTTCCCCCATTGAAATTAGTGGGATGATGTTGCTTGTAGTGTGAACTGGGCATTATATGTGTGGTGCTGCTGAAAAACGTAACATAGGGCTCGACGGTATACCTTTATTTAATGAAGTTACAAGTTTGATTAAATTTGGTAGTGTATTGGTAGATATACAATTGAGATAAAATTGCAATTAATTGTGTTTAGTTTGCCACCATCTACCGCATTATTGTTACAGTATAGTTGATGAGAAGTTTTGATTTATACCGTCTTACTAAAGCACTAAAGGCTAACTCCAGAATAACACTTTTCTATTTCTCTGCTAAAAACTGACTGACTAAAAATTGCTTCTGGCTTTTGTACGCCGTTAACATTGTAGAAAAATCATTAACCCTATTATTTGTCTTTTTTGTTAGCTTTGTATTAATTTGTTTATTATTAAATACATAATTTTTTCTCTGTTCTGTTGTAGTGTGCTTTTTATTGTTTGATTTATATTAATGTTGTGATTTGTTTTGCATGTTTTGTTGTGTTCTGATTTGTCTTTTATAGGTTTTGTTTTTATTTCACAATGTTCCTGTCGAGGTCGTAGCAAGATAACAATGACTGTGGTCACATCAGACTGAACTGGACCAAGAATTTTGTGGAATATTTTGGGAGAGCAGAGAGGTTTATGGCTGACCTCACCTGCAACTTGTCCAGCCATCTAGAAAATTGTACAGTAGCTGATATTGGACAGATGTTATTTGGTTGTTGCTGGAGAATGGTTCTTGTAGCCCCTCCCCTTAGTCTAACCCAGTGTACCGAGGGAAATAGTGACCTGGTCACATACTTTTGCTGAGTGGATAAATGGGTGAATCCATCAGTGGCTTTGGGAGTTACCAGAATCTGTGTCAGTGGGCAGCGCAGTCCTCAATGTTTTAAGAGAGGAGAAATTGCTCCCAAACCAAGTCGCTCATAAATGAATAATGCTAGATGGGCCCTTTTTCACCCTGTTCACACATTTAATGACCAGATAGCAAACTGACAGCTAAACCATAAAGGTGTGGACACAAAAAGCGCAGACACCCATGCATATGTGCAAAACAAGACACATCAAATTCTATGTCTTATATGAAAGTATAATTTATATTATATATACCGGAAGCATACTTATACCATACTATTACAAGCAGATAATTATTTTACTGTTAGTTAACTATCACTTTTATTCTCTTTTACACATGCACACACATTTTACATTTTCAAGCCGATTAAAGCCTCTTGTTTTGTTGTTGGGATGCACACTGTAACCTATTTTATATCGGCTGCAACTCAAGTTGTTTTCCATTTAACTTCAGGCAAGAAATTGGACAGCCAATGAAATAAAAGATATCTTCAACATTAAATCTAAATTGACCCTGTTCCTATATTTCTGGTTTTACCGTAAGTAATTCTTCAGCGCACTTTATTCCAAAGAGAAGAGTTGTTGTTCTTCTCATTAAAATGCATTAACTCTAAAACAACTATCCTTTTTAGTTGACTTTTCCAAGCACTGTTATTTTTCAGCTCCTGAAAACACCAAATAGAGACTACATTTTGTGATGCAATTTATGATGTATAAAATTCAAGATGCACCAACATATTTCTAGTTGAATACCTGATTCCCTGTCACATAACAGAAGTAAAATGGGTTGTAAATGCTGTTACATGTTGACTGAAAGAAACCATTCACATTTACATTTTGTGTTATTGTTTTATTACTACTGTCCATGTACAAATATTGTATATTTTGTTTTATAAGTGCAGAAAAATCTACTTTAGACATCAGAGACTTACTAACTTAACTGGATATGTACAGCCGACTTCATATGTATTCCTAAAATGATTTAATCTGTTTGATGGTCTCTGTTTAAATTACTGTCTGTTGTTTATGTTGACTGGTTAGGTTTTGATTTTGTTTTAATAATAGGAAAGATTATAGATTATAATAACCCCGGACTCAACAGGGATGGAAAATATGATTTATTGTTTTTGCTTCAGAAAAAAAATGGAAATAACATTTTTAAATGTCCTGTTTATCAAGATCTCTTGCAAACAAACAAGAGACAGTGCTGCATTTAATAAAATGCATTACTTTAAATAACACAGTGCTGTTTTCTTGTCTCTAGACACCATCAGTTTAGTCGGAAAACAGTAACACTGCTTAACACACAGAAAAACAATCCGTCTCAAGTCCCAGAGTGGAGGTGGAAGAATTTCCTCTCTCCCCCACCCTAACCCCCCCCACCCCCCACTATTACTTATTCTGTCTCACACAAATATGACCAGATTTTAAAAGGAATACTGCAGTTTGATATAGCAGACATGGAAGCACAGAAGCAGCATCAGGCTTAAACACAGAATCTGTAAAGTAAATATAGCATTCTCATAGCACTAAGGGGAATTTTCAGTGATGACCATGTGTGACCATGTGTAAGAAAAGGTTCAAATTTCGGCAAACCGACAGCACTACACGCGCGCATTGTTAAGTGCCTCTGTGATCATGCCTCTAGTAAACAAAAGTTCACTTTGCTTTTTGTCATATTTGTTGATGTACCTTGAAACGGATAGCCTGAAATGCTTCTCCTTTTTGGTTGTCGACATACAGCGAAGTGTTTGAATAATCAGACTCACGTTGTTGATCGTAATCCAATGTGCATCCTGAAGCAAAACGCTATTGTTCCCTATGGCACCGGATGTAACAAAGCTGGCAGAGATTTTAGCGGAAGGACGTCATCGCTCAGTGTGCATATACCCAATTGAGATATTAGTTTTTTCTTTTCAAAGAGAAAAAAATATTTTCTGACTGAGCTCTAAAACACCTAGCAACTGCATAGCAACATGCTAAGAAATATTCAGAATCCCTTAGCAACCACATAGCTTTTTTTCTTTTAAGCAAGCACCACTCATATTTCCCTAGAAAAATCCAAGCCAGAAAAATGTAATTGACATGAGTAATTATTTTAGGCTTGTGTCTACAGATAATTGTATAATGTGTTGTATCGTGTAGAGAAACCCTCTGGGCAACGCCCCGGCCACTCCCAGCATACTGCGCTGTTTTGATTGTCGCTGTCCACTCGATTTACAACATCTGTTCTCATATGTTGTAAATCGTATTTACAACATATTGTAAATACATTTATCCTTAAAGGCCATAGTCCGTCCTGTGACCCCACTCTCCTTATGGAAAATATTTTCTTTTTTCTAGGCCGAAAGTATTCAATGGGTTTCATGTTGATACAAAGGGTTTCATCCAAATCTCTCAACTCCCTAAACTCTGGGCGGAGACTGAACACAAACCCCAAAACATTCTACAACCTAACTTTTCACCTTTGGGCTACATGTGTTTACCTTCTAAGCGTTAAACATGCTGAGTGACATGATCCAGGCAATGCTCTGCTAGCTGAACAATTCCTTAAGAAAGACAAAATACTGTCGCTTTAAAAAGCTTTGCTGAAAGATTCAAGTCTAGCATTCATGTTATTTTATGTTTGGTCAGAAGAGATTGTTTATGATTTTTGCAAAGTTTGCTTTGAGAACGCCCTGTCCATCTGTGTTTTGATTGGACATATTAGTTCAAGGCAAAATGCTCATAAGGGAATTCTGGGCTGTATCCTGAATAGCACTGAATACCCTAATGACCATATAGCTTTATAAAAATGTGCAGTATACAAAAGCGCACTAAGAAATCCAATAATGCAATTCTCTTGATCTTGAATTTGCATTGAGAGGAATGAAACATAAGTAATCAGTTGTGATCCTCAATATCTTTTACTTGACTCATTAATATAACTGCCAAAAGTTACCAATGTATGTAAATGTATTACAATTGAAAATTATATGTCTACACTGTAAAAAGAAATTACCAGTACATTTTCTTTTACTTTACAGACATTTCCGTTAATGCTAAAATGCTTTTAATGCAGTGCAAAATGTAAAATACAGGTAGGCTAAAACAACTAAAATGAATAGGGAAAATTCCTTCATATTAATACAGTATATTGTGCCCTATTTCTACGGTTTTTGTTTACAGTGTCTATTAAAACTGGTTATTTAAATGAACAGTGTGATTATGTGACAAGAAATGATCATTGTTTAATGTTCTACTTTTTTAAGAGGTAAGCAGTATTACCGTATATGTGCAGTCTGTTCTTAGCAGTAGGCTATTCTGTTCCAGTTCATTTATTTTATAGGGATTTAAGAATCTGACCAGCAAAAATGCGAATGCAACCTGAGCTGGTAAGGAGTGTGTATTCTATTGTTACATGAACTTCCTGTCACCTTGGGGTCTCCAGAAGGAATAGCGACAAGCATTTTACTGTCATACGAGAGGGTGAGAGCGTTTTCGTCTTTAAAAATAGCATCAGACATTAAAACAGAGAAAAATAATCAATCTCAGTTATTTTTGGGAATATGATATTTTCCTCTACGTGCGCTGGCCTGACTTTTTGAGAGCGCTCCCACTCAGTATTGCTGTGTAACCGAAATCCAATCCTGAAAACAATCTGCCTGCTGCTTTCCTCCCTCATTGCTCTTTCCTTCCCACCCCTCATCCATCCATCCGTTCATCTATCCGTCCATCTATCCATCTCTTCTCGTTAACTCCTTTGATCGATCGATCACTTCCTCTCTGCTTGCAAAAAGAAAAACAGAGTTTAAGAGTGTGCATTGGCTGGGTTTTCTTACAGGATACACATACAGATCCTTAATGAGCTCAAGAGCACTTGATTCTGACTTAGTGTCTGTGTTTATTGGCTTCTACTGAATGTGTATCTGAACAGAAAAACCTCATTCAACATAGTTGAAACAATCCAGGATAACTGGCCGCCGGTGACCTGCTGCTTATTGCATTTTTGGAGGCTACAGTGATATAGAATTCATTTCCAAAATTTGAGTTTTGTAGCATTTAGTCTGTCTTTTATATCTAAAACCATATGTGTTAATTTACAAAGTTAACTTTAACCATATATATTTTACATATTTAACATATTCCGGCAGATGGGGTGCCAGAAAATGTTTTTGTTAAAGGGATAGTTCACCCAAAAATGAAAATTCTGTCATCATTTACTCACATTCAGATTATTTCAAACCTGCATACATTGCTTTATTCTGTTGAACACAAAGAAAGATAATTGTAAGAATGTTAGCAATTTTCAGTTCTGGGACATCATCCACTACCATAGTAGAAAACAAATATATATATATATATATTGTTCTGTTGAACACAAAATAAGATATTTTGAAGAATTTATTAATTTATACAGGTATGAAATTACATGAGGGTGAGTAAATGACAGAATTTTCATTTTTGGGTAAACTATCCCTTTAAGTAAATTTTTATACAACTGACTAGTACATTTTAGGTCATTTCTATAATTCCACATTTTTTGCAGAATTTCAGAAATATCAAACCGTAAAATTATTTTTTTAAGTGCATGTACATCCATTCACTTGTTATCTCCCAATTATCCCCTGAGGGGTGATCAGGGAACCAGACATAAATCAGAGGGGCAATTTTGCAGTAGTACTATTTATTATCCCACTTATTAGAAGGCTTCTTTGCCACATGAACAAATAATTGGAAATACATTTTGAAAATTTGGTCTCCAGTTAAATATTTTGTTGAAAGAGACGGTGGAGTGATATATAATAACAGCACTGGTCAGGATGACTAGTCTCGTGTAGCCAGACCTTCATAGTTTTTCAGTTTTGCCACTTTGAATGGACAAAGACTGCCCTTGAAGACATAACTGACAGGTAAAGCAACTATTCACGTTTTGTTCTATTTAGGTGCGTGGAAATGTCCCCACAGTAACAGACCGTTGTGCATTCGTGTACATGTCAAAAGTTAAACCTACATCCTAGAGATTTTAGACTTTGAATTGAGGAGGGCATTAGTGATGCTTATTTGATAGTAATTTGCCGATTGACTTGCAAGTACCAAATCAAAGTTTGTCAGTGTGTCTGCGGGTGAAATATCTTTGATACTGTATATGGTATATCCACCCACAATTTCCTGTTTAAAATAATTTAAAAAACACACTCATTGAACCATTACACTTGATAATAATGTGTAATAAAGTACATACTGTATTTCATATTAGGCCAAATAAGACTTATAACTGTGTGCTTAAAGGCTGATATTAATACTGTATGTTTAAACAGAATGGTTGTGAATTTAGTTTGAACCAAGCTTGTAAATCACAGCGTGTCATGTATCTTGTGAGTCCTTCAAAATTAAATTATCAGCGAGAATCAATATTACAGCTTGAGAGTCGCCCTGCCTCAGGCTCATATGCTGTAATGGCAGGACCCCTGGTCACTTGGTCACTTCTGATTGTCTCTTCTTTCATCTGCTTGCTCTCATTGTCTAGCCCTCTTCACTCTGACCATACTGCCGTCTGTGACCCCTGTCTCTTAACTCTATTTGTAATGATTTTAGGGAGTGAATATAGAAAAACAAGTATTTAAACTTAAGGTCAATCAATCAAATGCGGGTTTTGCCTATGTATGTATAAATGTATAAATCATATTTAAAAGTAAAAATCATTTTAAAGCAAAAAGGTATTTTTAGGTTGTTCATTTTCCTTTTCAGCATTGTTATTATCAGCGATGCATAGAAAAGCGACGATATTGAAAATACCTAACTGCCTTATTGTTTTTATTAAACATAGCCACTTCTTATCAAAACTTTGTTTTAGTAGACGAAAAGCAATATACAATATATTCTGCTACAATATATAATTTATCCTTTACAGACCAGTGGACCCCCTACCCAGACTCTCAGCCAACAAGACCCCTAGTATACCCATTTTATACCCCCTTAAAAAAGCTCAAACTTCTTTGGTTGAAAAAACTTTCATTAAGAAATTTAAATGGCAGTACATTTTTTTTATTCTTTTTTTAATTCTGTTTAATATATTCAGACACCCATGTAGAACCATCATATATAACACATCAAACATCCACAGTGCACAACTTTCAGTAATCTTTACAGTTGCTCCATTAATACAGCTGAGTATCTTCTGCAGCTTTAGATGATGCCATAATTGCCATAAATACGTCAAATTGTTCATTATTTTCAGACACTTTTCTAATGGGGTACCGGTAACAAGATGCTTAGTTTTCTAGTAAATGCTCTGATCTGCCATGTGCCATCAGATGGGTCATCACAACATGGTGGGGCTTCAATTTCCTGTTTTATTCTCTCAGATGTCATTAATGCACCTCAGCCAAAGCCACGTTCAACACAACACTGGTGATCTCAGCAAACCTAGAATGCTGTATGTCTTGTCAGTTTTGTCACTAATAGTTGAATCTGTAATGTTCTGTATTGTACACTGTAAAAAAATTCTGTAAAAAAACGAATAAAGTAATGGCAGAAAATTACCAGTACATTTTCCTTTATTTTATGGACATTTCCGTTAATGCTAAAATGTAAAAGTGTAGCAGTTCTTGATTAACAGCGGCCACTAGCGTTGTATTATAGATTTGCCACGAATCGCTCAGTCCAAACACGATGGTGGTCACCACAGTACAAAAAGATGTCGTTCTCATGTTGACGCAGGGAAGAGATTTTGCGGGCATTAGAAAGACTGTATTAAAGAGCGATGTATTATGTATTACATAAAATGGATTTTCACTTTAAAAAGAAGGTTAAAAGTCAGGCAGGAGCAAGGACCTGTGTTCATATTATAAAGACTTTCCAGCAGAGACGCGTTAGGACCCACGGTACTAAAGCTTTTAGCAGATATACTCACAGATATCTATGGAGATACTTTCCAGCAGAGAGACGTTGGAGAGGAAGATCGTGTAAAAATCACCCCCGGTGCTTTGATTCGGATCAGTATGTGAGTAACATACTAACATACCAAGATATGTTGTTGTTGTAATATTAGCTGTGTGACGGAGCAGTTTTGAGCGTCATTGTTTATCTGGAACTTAATTAATTAATATTGTACTCGTCCAGATGCTTGAGAGAGAGAGAGAGAGAGCGAGAGCGCGTTGGAGCTGAAACTGGAAAGAGAGCGCGTTTTACTCAATGATGAATAAACTTTCAGTTAATCCGCGGGTCACATGCGTTCTGCACCGGAGAGCACGATCCATATGGATCGCGGATCATCCCGCGATCCGTTTCACCACGATACCGCAGCTGAGAGGAAGAGGAAACGCGCGTTGTAGAGTTGTTTGTCCGTTTAGGGCTGCTGTACAAAACATGGCTGCGAATTCAATGTATGTAGGGCTGCTCTGTATGTAGATATAAACATCTTATTCTAAGGTATTACAAACATAACGGTTCATTACGTAAGGTCTTTATACACCTCTGAAGAAATAGTTTTGTATATTATATTGCATTTCTGTCAATAGATCCTCCTAAAAACACCGTATTGTTCCTTTAATGCAGTGCAAAACGTAGAATACAGGTAAAACAACTGTAAAAAATTAATAAGGAAAATTCCTTCATATTAATACATACATATTAATACGCCCTATTTTTTGTGGTTTTTCGAGTATAACTTATGTTACAAAACAGTCTGAAGTATGTGGAGGCATGTGAGACATTGTGTACTGGAGTGTCCAAAACAAAACAATTTAATTCATAATTCTTTTTTTAACAATGTACATTATTCTGAAATATTGACAAAAAGTAAATCAAATTATGGGTAGAAAGATAAATGACATAATTATATTATTAAAACCCAATAGGCAACTAATTTAAAGGACATACTTGCGCTCATGGTCAAGACAGAAGCTGTTGTAACAGCTTTTTCTTAGATGTTCTTAAATGTTTATGAAAGCTGAACAGTCATACCCTTGATGATTGTACAGTTTTGTTGAACATTCTTTGCACATTGTTCTTGGCACTTGATGATATTAATGAATGATTATTTCTTTTAACTGTTTTTTTAGTTGTTTTATTTCCAAAGACAACTGAAAACTGGCTGCCGTCATAATTCTTTGGTGACTGATTTTAAACTGATTCAGTATGAAAGAAAGAAAGAAAGAAAGAAAGAAAGAAAGAAAGAAAGAAAGAAAGAAAGAAAGAAAGAAAGAAAGAAATTTAGTGTTGTACTGACTTCTACAGTGGGCTCCAAGATAATCTAATAAGAAAATCTATTTTGCTTTGTTCTCTAATTTGATACAAACTTCTCTATTACAGATTATATTACCAACATAATAAATAAAATGTTTGATAATAACATTTACATGAGTTTCAGAATGTTGTATTTATGTAGTATGTTCTACATTTACATAAACACATCTATTGTATACCAGTATGATATGCACAGGTATGATGAGAATGTTCTAAAAAGCAATAAGCAAGTTTTCACCTTTAGTTAACGTTGTCAATTCTACACACAAATCTATTTGTTATTCATTTTATTTCATAACATTTTATTGTGTTAAACTTTGTTCATTTTCAAGTTGAAAATAAAAATCCCCAAATTTCCAATGTCTCAGTATTTAGGACCTCACTGTTCTGTGTTCAGATACTGTACTGTGTGTGAGCTGCTCATTCGTGCAATCTTGCGATGTAATCGAGCAAGGGACTAGCAATGACGAGATATTTCTTCTATTTTTATTGTATATTTTATCTGTATATTTTAAACCTTGTTTTATAGGTAAATATACACTCACCTAAAGGATTATTAGGAACACCATACTAATACGGTGTTTGACCCCCTTTCGCCTTCAGAACTGCCTTAATTCTACGTGGCATTGATTCAACAAGGTGCTGAAAGCATTCTTTAGAAATGTTGGCCCATATTGATAGGATAGCATCTTGCAGTTGATGGAGATTTGTGGGATGCACATCCAGGGCACGAAGCTCCCGTTCCACCACATCCCAAAGATGTTCTATCGGGTTGAGATCTGGTGACTGTGGGGGCCATTCTAGTACAGTGAACTCATTGTCATGTTCAAGAAACCAATTTGAAATGATTCGAGCTTTGTGACATGGTGCATTATCCTGCTGGAAGTAGCCATTAGAGGATGGGTACATGGTGGTCATAAAGGGATGGACATGGTCAGAAACAATGCTCAGGTAGGCCGTGGCATTTAAACGATGCCCAATTGGCACTAAGGGGCCTAAAGTGTGCCAAGAAAACATCCCCCACACCATTACACCACCACCACCAGCCTGCACAGTGGTAACAAGGCATGATGGATCCATGTTCTCATTCTGTTTACGCCAAATTCTGACTCTACCATTTGAATGTCTCAACAGAAATCGAGACTCATCAGACCAGGCAACATTTTTCCAGTCTTCAACTGTCCAATTTTGGTGAGCTCGTGCAAATTGTAGCCTCTTTTTCCTATTTGTAGTGGAGATGAGTGGTACCCGGTGGGGTCTTCTGCTGTTGTAGCCCATCTGCCTCAAGGTTGTGCGTGTTGTGGCTTCACAAATGCTTTGCTGCATACCTCGGTTGTAACGAGTGGTTATTTCAGTCAAAGTTGCTCTTCTATCAGCTTGAATCAGTCGGCCCATTCTCCTCTGACCTCTAGCATCAACAAGGCATTTTCGCCCACAGGACTGCCGCATACTGGATGTTTTTCCCTTTTCACACCATTCTTTGTAAACCCTAGAAATGGTTGTGCGTGAAAATCCCAGTAACTGAGCAGATTGTGAAATACTCAGACCGGCCCGTCTGGCACCAACAACCATGCCACGCTCAAAATTGCTTAAATCACCTTTCTTTCCCATTCTGACATTCAGTTTGGAGTTCAGGAGATTGTCTTGACCAGGACCACACCCCTAAATGCATTGAAGCAACTGCCATGTGATTGGTTGATTAGATAATTGCATTAATGAGAAATTGAACAGGTGTTCCTAATAATCCTTTAGGTGAGTGTATATTTTTAGTATTATTGCCATATTGTATCAGCATAATAATTCAGTCTTTTTAATGACAATAAAAACTTTTCTGTGATAATGCTGAAAGGAAATTGCTTGTTCATTTTGCCAATCAAAGCAACATTTTGTTTGTTTATACAAATAAAAATACCAGTTTAATAACACTATACTACTATAGGAAATGTTTTGTACTTGCATGAAACATTTAAAAGCTGTATATTGAAGCATTACTTCTGTAACTGAATGTGTGCTTGTCTTTAACACAGGTCCGTCCTCAGTCATCAGTAATGATGATGACTCTGCCAGCCCTCTTCATCACGTGTCCAACGGATCAAACACACCTTCGTCCTCTGACATAAATGCAGAAGCCGTCATCATCGGCATGACCAAGATACCCGTCATAGAGAACCCACAGTACTTCCGCAGCACCAGCGGCCTTCTCAAATCTGACACCTGTGAGTCCACTTGTTTGTCTGTCTGTTTAAAGCTGTGTGTCTACTGTATATACTGTCATTTATATGATATCAGCAATAATAGTATATTATCCCAATGCCAACAAAAAGAGTAATGCATGGGTAAACCTCGAGAAAATGGAATGATCACGAATCTATATTTTTTGTGCGTAGTTTATGTAATTTCAGGAAATCATATTTAATCATCATGACATTTCTCAAAAGCTTTTATACGGTACTTAAAAAGTTTAAGGTTGAACATTATAAGGTACCAGTAACAGGTTATTACGACCCTATAACTAGCATATATTACATAAATATTATAGCAAATATTAGCTAAAACTATAGGCAGTCAGTATTCGTTTGTTCTTGTGCCAAGAACAAATACTTTTTTATATAAAATGGAATGAAAAGAATAAACCAGGAGTACTGATAAAGACACTTCCAGTAATACAATGTTTTTTGTACAATCATGTACATCACAGTATACATTTATTTGAAAGACTACTACTAATTAATATAGTATTTAATTATTATAATAATATATGTAGCATTTAAGTACCATAATAGCATATTAATTATATTTAATTAATATATCATTTTAAATACTATAATTAAAATAAACAATAGTTAAAATATGATTTATTTTTTGGTCGACAGTATTGCAGTAATGCAATTTTTCTTTCCAACCCTGGTTACTTTTAAATATAAGGTTATGGTGTACAGTCAGTTACTGTAGATCGATGCCGCCTCATCATGTAGCCCTCACTAATGTAATCGGCTGACTGGCTAGTTTTTCTTCAAAAGCATTTCTTAATCACATTAAGAATAAATCTCAGAGAGCGCTCTCTGTTCAGACTGTCCTCTCCCGCTTTTCGCCTATCTCTTTCTCTCTCACCACACTAAACGCCTGATTCATCATGCTTTATCTCTGTACTGTCCTCACTCTTTTCAGAGACGCCTTGCTTGAGTCAACACACACTTAAACATCTCTTTTCCATCATATCTGAGATGATCTCTAGTACACCCTTATTAATTTTAGTTTCTGGGAACTACAGTCTTGTCTTTCTTTTATGAGTTGGACACCCAGAATTTAGTAGAACATTACAGAAATGAAAAAATCTTTCTCTTTAATTTAGATGATACATTTAGCGGTGTGGCTTTATTATTGCTCTTTTTCTAAATAAGCCACCTGATAAAATATAGAATTGGAATAGCTGTCATCCACAAAGGGGTATTACAGTGTTTGTTTATTACGTATTTTGTACAAATACCTATATTTATAATTATTATAAACACCTATAATTAGATTGTAGTCCTCATCCTAATTTTCTCGCAATTCCACAGATGTCCCCCCCAAAAAATCAACAGATTAGATGGGGCCTGTCTATACTCATGGGGGTGGTGTGGCTGTTGTCAGGCTAAAGCTCAGGTCTGGCAACCATAAGGAGCTAGTTTGGGCCCTTTAAAGATTGAGCCGTGAGCTATCACCACTGTGTCCTTGAGCGAGGCACTTAACCTCAGGATCCTCCAGCATGATTGTCCTTGTAATGAGTGTTCTGTTGTCTCTTTGGATAAAAGCATCTGCTAAATGACTACTTAAATGCTTACATATTTAACCATCCACAAAAACAATGGGTTCCAGATTAGATTTGTCAAAAACCGTTCAGGTGTAATTCACCCGTAAAGGAAAAATAATGATCTTTAATTAAGCATATTTCGGGACTATTAAGATCATATAATAACTGAATTATGCAACATTATTTTCATGTCATTTCAGCACATTTAAATCCCTTGTGTATCGATGTTTAAATTAAATATGCTGTTATGTTGTGTTTTCATCAGTTGTTCAACACATTAAGAGACACAACATTGTGCTGAAGAGAGAACTTGGTGAAGGAGCTTTCGGAAAAGTCTTCTTGGCAGAATGCTACAACCTGTCGACAGACCAGGAGAACATTTTAGTTGCTGTGAAGGTGAGATTTTTATAAAAAAGACAATCAATCAACAATGGTGTAGTCTGCTATTGAATCGAAATAAAGGTTTTCTATGGCATATGAAGGGTTTGGATGTGCTCTGTGTGTTTGTAGACTTTGAAGGAGGCCAGTGAGAATGCCAGGAAGGACTTTCATCGTGAAGCCGAGCTGTTGACTAACCTTCAACACGAGCACATTGTCACGTTCTATGGTGTGTGTGTGGAGTGCAACCCCCTTATTATGGTATTCGAGTACATGAAGCACGGCGATCTCAATAAGTTCCTCAGGTACAGTTCTGCTTGAATGCGTCTGTGTGTATCGGAATCCAATAGTGTCTAGTCAGTTCCTTTCTGGAATTTCTGTGTCCTTGTAAGACGATAGTTACTTGTAATTTTTCATGTCAAGACGCTGTCACCGACTCAAAAGGAAATCAGACAGTCAGAGCATAGGATTAGCATTGACAAAGTCACTTAAATTTATTGTTGGTAAAACTACTTTCTGACCATTTCATTTAACTATGACATAATAATAACAACCACATACTACTAATACTACTAAATTCACATACTGATTTTTGAATTATGCAAGCACAAAGACAGTCCCTTTAAAGCCCAAAAGATTATTAAGTGTTTCCCGAACTGTGATTTGATAAAAAATGTAATCAAAGGTACAGTAGTACTGGATGTGACGTTTTATAACCACTGGATTGGAAGATGTAGTTCTTTTGGACTTTCTTTTGACTCGACCATAAAACCTGTTTTTCTCGGTTCGCCTGCAGGGCTCATGGACCTGATGCTGTCCTGATGGCTGATGGACAGATCCAGCAACAGGCAGAGCTCACGCAGTCTCAGATGCTCCATATTGCGCAGCAGATCGCAGCGGGCATGGTATATTTGGCCTCCCAGCACTTCGTTCACAGAGACCTGGCCACACGAAACTGCCTTGTCGGAGAAAACCTCCTGGTAAAGATTGGGGACTTTGGAATGTCCCGAGATGTTTACAGCACAGATTACTATCGGGTAAGCTTAGTGTTTCTTTTTTTCTCTCTGTATCTTACTCCCTTACTTAAAATGCAACTATACTGTACACTGTGGTCCCCAAAATCTTTTGGACACATAGCCTAAACCACACATACCGTAATATGAATGTTACTGCATTAGTATCAAAATATGAAAAAATTTAAGCAAGTGGTATCTGCAAACAAATAACACCAGAGATCTTCTCCAGTTGGTCTCAATGTGAATTTTTGTGAATACAGTATATGAGGTCAGTTCCCCTCAAGTTCATGCATGTGTTTTAGCAAAGTAACCACTGGTAACCATAGACAATAACTAAAGGCACACTAGTCTCTAAATCTTTTTCATCTTTTAACAACCTAAAAATACTTCCTTCTGTGTCATTTTTTGCTATCTGTAATTTGTAAATGGATGTAATTTTTACCCAGTTTTTTTTCTTGGACAGTTTCAATATTTTTATTAACAATTATAATTAATGGATTTAAAGTGAAGCAGTATTGTTAACGCTATTTTAAAAATTACTAACAAAACAGTATAGTATTACCCATCATATCAGTTATGATCATATAAAATAATTATCATTATTTACATTGGTGCATCCTTCCCTCCCTTACCACAATTTCACAGGCATAATTTGCGGGTGGGACAGGTGGGACATGTCCCCACCACTTTTTGGAAGAAATAAAAAATACAGAGTGTCTATTTACAGTGCAAATAGCCCGCCTTGTAAGCACATGCTATTTACATGAACTCCACCTACCAATTTCACATTGGAATAGAGAAACTGTAATAACGCCATAAACAACCTGGCAGCTCCAGTGACGTAGAACGTAAAGCGTGTGTTGCCTACTTCATGTCGTTGTGGGTTCGGATGTGCTCTTTGCCAAACTTTTGCCCTATCACATATCAGATCGTAAAGGCTTTTATTTTCAATAAAATTATGAAAATATTTGAAAAGTGGCTATTCAAGTCATTCATGTACCAAACATTTAGCGCTTAATTGCACTCTGTTGCTATATTCGGCCTTATTGTTCTCGATATGCGGTTGCTATTGTCTATTGCAAGTTTAATTACATTGTATTTGATAGAAAACTTGTCTCAAATAAATGGAAAAAGTCACAACTTTGTAGTTTCAGGAAATGCATAGTTCAAAACAAAATTCTGAAAGTTCATTATATATTTGTATCTGGCAATGACCGAAGTAATAAGTGAAAATAAGATTTTTTTTCCATCTGTTTCCCCTGAGTACTTGATAAGTCATGTTTGTCATTAATTAGCAGGGGGTTCCCAAACGTTTCAATCCAGGACCCATCGACTGGTCATCTGTGTCAGACACACCAATTTTTTAACATGAGGAAAACACACACATTTTTTCAGTAGTTTTTTATTTCATTACGAATTAATAGGTTTAAATGCAATATTAAAATAACTGATGGTCTGCATGATTATGACAAAATCATTCTTGCTTTTCCCCATGATATTGTAATTGTAATTAATAATTGAATAATGAAACTGCACGCCGTATTCTTTATATAAACCATTCTGCTTCTGAAATGATTACTGTTGTGGTTGTATTGTCTCAAGGGGTCGACATTTTACACATTAAAACTCATCAAAACTGTGGAATAACTCATAGATAATTACAAGAATTATTTATTACCGCTGTAAACGCGCAGGTTACAGACCCGCGAAAGCAAAATAATTGCATGCGTCCTTCGCACCATGTACGCACCCCTTGTGCATCCATTGTCCACGCACAATCATAGTCTATTCCCACCGAGTTAATATTCGTTATTAAAGTATTGTTTTCCTGCTTCCCTTCATCCCCACCACTTTTAAAACAAAGTTACACCACTGATTTCACTAGTCCTTAAACTGATAAAAATGACATTACATTCTATTACAGTTTCAGTATCTGGAAGTGAATGCTGGCTTCACAAGGACACTTAAAGTATTCAAATCCTTTTCCCAGTATACATATAAATCAATATGCTTCTCATGTTCGTGGCTACGTATGTACGTATTACTGAATACCAGTTATTTGAACACCTTGACCCTACTGGATTTTGCCTCCGTGATGTCAGCAGCATTTCAGTCTGTGTGTGCGTGTGTCCTGATTTTCTCCTGTCAGTAAGTGTCTCTCAGATTAGGATTCTGAGAGGAAGGTGGCGTGGGAACAGGAAAGAGGGGTTACTATGGCAACAGCAAAGAAAAAGAAGAGAGCGCTTGCGCCATCCGTCAGAAACCGAAAAAGTAATTAAAGATCTCTTATTAGTATTCACCTCCATGTTCAGCATGTAGGCCTACAGAGAGAGAAAGAGAGATCTAGATGGAGGGAGAGGGGCCTAAATTAGGGAAACAGTCAAAACAAAGGAAAAGATAAAGAAATTGAATGATCGGGGGTAGAAAAGGCAGAAACCAAACCTTACACTATAGGAAAGAAATGCAGAGATTGTTGAAGAGAGACCAACATGTATTTTTATTTTTGAAGAGCAGCATGTATGTTCTCCACTTATATATTGATAGTGTAAATTATGAAGATAACTGTGTTCATCGAAAACTGTCTATCAGAAGTTTATGGTTATTATGACACGCGTCTTCATTTCACGAGCCTCTGTTGAGATTCAGATGTGGGTCAGTGGATTTGTGTGTGTGCGCTATGAGTACACTATTGATTAGGCATATAGAACATCAGTTGCAATAGAAACAGCTGGTCAGAGAAGGCAACGAATGATGGGCGGAGTGAAAGCATGTTGTGCAACCACAGAACTCAGGCACTTCATAACATTCTTATAAACCCACATTTGTTCATTATAACCACAGTGCACAGTCTTGTCTTGTAAACAAATTCAAATTTCTCAGTACATCACTCATTTTGGTCTTTCAGACTGAACATAATATTAATCAAAAATATATGAAATCTTAATTAAAAAGGGCCTGATTTCATGGAAATTCATAACTATTTTACAAGGTTTGTATGAATTCATATGATGTGAGTTGTGCCATTAAAGTGTTCAAAAAGGAACAGGTTTATTCAATTCATTACGAATGATTAAAATCAAGTCTCAACCCACGTGTTTTCAAATACTTTGTTTCTTTTAAATATCAGTAAATCTACAACATTAGCCATCTCATTAGCTCCAGTAACAAACCAGTACCATTGCTCATTTTAGATGACTGTTTTTCAGAAGGGCGTTTCCGTGTGGATGTGTGTGTGTACAGTATGTGTGTTTGATCCAAGTGAAGTGAGGTTTTAATAGCACTTGTGTAGTAGACCACTTTTTAAGTGACGCTTCCAGTCTTCAGCTCCACTGTGGGACCACTGAAAAAGCCTAAAAGCTTTTGACCTTAATATTTGATGAGTCGAGTATGTTAAACCAATTAATCTGAGACTAATCCACATACTGGACCGCAATTTCATAATTAATATTTCAGAGGCAGCGCATTATGGAGAAAGCTAATAAATGAAATGATTGGTTTTGGGGTTGAGCTCTTGGCCAGACCAACTCCCCAAGCTTACGGCATCCAAATCCAGAGAGGGAGGCTTTACGGCTCTATATCAGGTCCTGAACTGGAAAAACTATTGACCACTCATGCTTTGAAAGTCTGTATGGATCTTTTCCATTAGCATTTGTCAGACAGTTCTGGTTTTGTTGTAGAGTTTAACTTTTATTCTGCAATTATTTGACTCATCAGTTTTTGTTTGTGGGGGTGTCTTTAAACAGCAATTTAGCAGTCTGTTTTTCAGAGTGCTGTATTTTTGTACAGTAGCGGCCAAACGTGATGCCCAACATTGAAAAGTTGATGTCTTTGGTTTTCAATTCATGTGGCATAGTTGTACTTGTAGTGTAAAGTGAAGCTTTGAAAATAATTTAAGGGGGCTTGGCAAAAAAAACTAGAGTATAGTATCATCTTCAAAGTCCCCCTATATATGGGCACACAAACTCATGAAATACCCCAAATGTTTAGTGTCTTTTCCTTTTTGTACCATACACGTCATATTTTGAAGATATAATCTAACATGAAGGGGCATTAAAGGCAAATGTTGTATGCCCCCCAGACATCATTTTGCCATTACTGTACACTGTATGTACAGTGTACAATATGTTCCTTAAGCTGGCAAACTGTGTTATTTTATCGGAAAAAGGTAATAAACATAAAAACACGAAATCAAATTGACAAACACACAGTATATTTCTACCATTACCACTTTTTGTGAATGCACGTGCATTTTATTAGAGTACAGTAATTCATTACATTAAAGATAACATTAAAAGAACAACATTGTGAGTTTGATCATTTGTATATTCAGTCCCTGAAATAATGCGTATTGTTGTCATAATTGTGTGTATTTTGTTGTACTTAAGTGATAGTTCACCCAAAAATAAAAATTCTGTCATCATTTACTCACCCTCTTGTCATTTCAAACCTGTATGACATTCTTTCTTCCGCAGAACATGAAAGAAGATATTTTGAAGAATGTTGTTAACTGGCCCCCATTCACTTGCATTGGTTTTGTGTCCATACATTAGAAGTGAATGGGGGCTAGTGCTGTTCGGTTACCAACTTTCTTCAAAATATCTTCTTTTGTGTCCTGCGGAAGAAAGTCATAATGGTTTAAAATGACTATCACTTTGATAATGTTGGGAACAGGAAATGTTGCTGGATATCCTGCAATGCACCTGAGCACCGTGGCCCATGTAAAAACACGTGGACCATGACCCCAACAAATCTTTCCCTTTGTTTCTCATGTGTAGGTTGGAGGTCACACCATGCTGCCAATTCGTTGGATGCCACCAGAAAGTATAATGTACAGGAAGTTCACCACAGAGAGTGACGTCTGGAGTCTGGGAGTGGTGCTGTGGGAAATCTTTACCTATGGGAAACAGCCCTGGTACCAGCTTTCAAATAATGAGGTACACAAACATTACATCCAGGTGTTATCCACACACCCTGTAGCTAGAACTCCATGACTTTCATATGTAAAACTAAGTGAATGCAATAACCTTTGTGGTGGCCCCTCCTGTAGTTGATTTGTTTCCTGGGAATCCAATCCAATGAGCTGTTAGTCTGTACCAGTTGGGCTATAAGAGCATTGGACAATTGTTTACGTTTGATGCCTTGCTCTTTCTAGGTTATTGAGTGTATCACCCAAGGACGTGTACTGCAGCGACCCCGAACCTGTCTTAAGGAGGTGTATGACTTGATGCTAGGATGTTGGCTGAGAGAGCCACACACCCGGCTCAACATCAAAGAGATCCACAACCTGCTTCTCAACCTGGCAAAGGCATCACCTGTGTACCTGGACATCCTAGGATAAGAGAGCACGCGTTATATATGTGGGACTGCACATGGATACCTAAACCTGCCCTCCTCTTGCTTATCCATCCCATCATTCTTTTCTTCTCCAGCTTTAAGACTTTGTTTTTTCTTTTCCGTACCCAACACCTGTCTTCACAATGTAAATGTCTAGATAGATCAGCAACAGGATCTTGTCTGTTTACATTATGACTACGTATTATTTATTTCCGAACAAAAAACGCAGGAATGACAATGCGCACTGACAACGGTTTATGCGCACCAAGAACAAAATTTCACACAGGTTGACCTTCCTCAACTTCTGGACCAAGTGAACTCAACTGCATACTCAGTCATTACATTGGTCGAACAAGCGAATCGAATTTCGACACTGGATTTAATGTCCAACATTCAGGAGCATAATGAGAGGGAAAAAACAGCTTTTTTTCTGCCCACTGGAATCTTGTCAGCACACAGCTATTGTATTTCTTGTACAATATCATATAAATGTCATGTAGTACAAGGCAAAGGTTTGGACACATCAACTCTTCATTCGCAAGTCATTTCCATATTTTAGGATAAAGGACTTTAAAACTATCAAATAACACAAATGTAATTATTGTAATTATTATAGTAACATGTCAAATCAAAATTTCAGTCTTAATGTATATCTGTGTTCTTCATTCTGGGAATGTAGGCATAGTTTATTGCTTTTTATTTATAGATATTTATTTATTTGCGAACAAGTCTTTGGATGAAAAGACGTTTTAAGATAAAGAGAAAGTGTGTCCAAACCTTTGACAGGTAGTGTACATCTGATTCTGAACATCATGATAGTCATTGGCAAATCGCGAGTGCTGTATACAGTATATATTCATATGACGTATGTGTTGCTAAATCTGGGTGTTTAATTGTAAGCTTTTGGACTCTGACCAAGCAAATCTGAAATGACAGAGTGACCCACTAAAATGTAAAAATTTCTGTTCTGCTCTCAACACTACATGCACCATAGAGGGCTAAATGGAGTCATTTGAAAAAAGGCCAAACCTCAATACTGTCAGTGTGCATTTACTACAGGAGCTTAATTAGGTAGAGTGGCCGATTATGGCGAGGGCTGAGTTACAGCCTCTTTCCGTCTTTCTCATTCGCCGTGTTTTACTACTAAGTTGAAGCTCTAATGTAGTACTCAAGCTTTGGGTCACACAACTGCTATGGTGTAATATATATTTCATAACAGGACAAATGCCTACTATTAGCACCAACTCCCTATAGACTCATATAGACTGTCAGATGAGGGAAGGGAAAAGAGAGAGAAAGAGACGGCGAGAAAGAGATGTAAATGCGTAAGCTACATTCATTTTCGTTTTATTGTATTTAAAACACAGAATCAGCTTTATCACTACTGAGGCTTTATCCAGACGTCCTTTTGTTTGCATTGATATGTATTATTTAACTGTCAATCTTCACTCCTATGTGAAACTTTGCACACTGCATTCAATGCCACAATGAATCGACCAAATTTCGAAGCTGGCTAAAAATGTTCACAAATGCAAACTGTGGCTCATCAGTTTTATTTCAAGTCAAGTCAACTTTATTTATATAGCACTTCTTCCAATTTTCATTGTTACAAAGCCGCTGTATATGAAACATTAACTTTTAATTGTAATTTTAGGTTTGATTATTTATAAAGAAGGATTTTATTTTGTAGTTCAGGTGTTTGACTTGACTATTTTATTTATATAAAATGAATTACTGATGTTATTTTTATATTTGGTTGGGGTTGAATGTAGATTTTTCTTGGGTAGAGTGTTCTTAATTGGGAAGAATTGATAAAAAAGTCTGTTATGTATTGATTTTATGGTTTAATCTCACAAACATAAAACCACTTATGACCTGCATAATTTAGCAAAAAATCTATCAATCGACCAACAAACAAAATCAAGCCAACCAGCAAACAAACAAATCACATTTCTATGGAAATACATTTTTTTGCATCGTGATTTTTCTTGTATTGTGACATTGTATTCATGACAATTAAGCACATTTTCTTCCCAAATTCCAACTGTAATGCTAACCTGGATGTTGTACTTTCAAGTTTGTTTGTTTTTTTGCAGGTATGCAAATTTTCATTATGCAGATTGTCATTACTCCTGTACAGTATTTCTTAGTAAAACAATAACTACAACTTTTCACACTACAGTAATAATAATTTGTGCTTATTTGTCATAGAAATAATGTTGTAATAAAAAATCCCTATGATCCTAAAAATAGGCTTTAAAAAAATATATTTTCTTATTTCTATTGTTTTGGGGGTGATATGCTGGGAACGTACCAAAATTCATTTGAACAAAGTAGATACAGATTTGGAGGAGTTCTCGGGTGGTTTGGGATAGCTTACACAAATATCCACAAGCGTCCTGTGACGGAACAATGAACTGTGACTGCATACTTGACAAGCTCTTTTAAACAAATGTACAGAACCTCTTCTGGTATTTCAGAATGCTTATAAGCTAAATTACTGTCCATCTGCAGGTATCTACAGAATTTAATTCAGTGTTCTTAAGAGACCCCTTTCCTTCTCTTAATACATTTTCTGACAGCTGGGAAAGGTGTTCTTGACACAGTCCGGAAAAAAAGCTAAATTGAATTACAATAAAGTATCAAATAGTGTGTGATTTCTTTTATGGAGCTATACAGTTATCCTCTCGTCTACAAACGTACAATCAAACATTCTTGTCTGTATGGTTTCTATATCTATACAGTGACATTCTCTGAAAAATGAGGATGAGTCAGATGTCCTACATTGTATTTAATAAAAGTATAATGTCTTACCTTATCATCTTTGCGTGTGTGTGTTATATATATATATTATCTTGAATTTGTAGCCGTGTGTAACAGACTGTGAATTATGTATGTGTTTATAGGTTGGTCAATAGAGGTCCATACAGGGTGCTTAGACGACATGGGCCGAACATATTGACATACAGGCACTAAAATGCTTTATTGACAGTCGTATTATTTATGCCTTATTGGCTGCCAGTCTGAGAAATTAACTTCATAATGAAGACCAGAGGTAGTTAATAACAATTTAGATGAAACTGCACAATCAATGAGGTTAATGTATAAAATGTCACTATAGAAGAGCTGAATATATGAAAACTAATAGAGAAAGCAAATGTAAAAGTTGCCCCTCTTGTTTCACTGACGAATAGGCAGAGGGGAAAAGGGATAAAGGATTGGTCAGTCAGTGGATCGATAGCTTGTTTTGACATTGCACATTAAGACCTAACTAATTGCCAGAAGGCTAAATGCTTCAAAACGCATCCATGGCACTCAGAGCAATCGCCATGACTTCTCACAGCATGCATCAAAATTCTCTAAGGAACAAATGTGCTTGAGTGCGCTAAAACCACAAAGCTCCGCTCTTCTGGTTTCATTGTTTTACCACTTTTAATCATAGTGTGATTTTGCACCACTAGCAAAAACTTATTTTTTAATTTTGGGTGAACTATTAAAAACAGTGATCAGTGATCTAGTAAATTTGAAGCAAAACAATCTTATAGGCAATTCGTAACAATTGGAGGCTATGATTCGTATGAACAACCTTATTCATACGTTTTAGTATGATGTGTGGACCAGTGACGATTTAAGAATACAAATAAGCTAATTGTTATGATGTGAAAACCAGATAAAGTACTTAATAAACTTTTCAAGAGAGGGTCACAGCTATAACAATGACAAGGCCCCTTTCTATAGCTTCCTCAGAGAGATATAAGCTTTTAAGCATCACTTCACTACAGGCATTATGTGGATAACTGTGAGGTTTTGTGGTTTTGTGGATATGTAAACACTATATACAGTAACCGTAAATACAGATTCACTCTGTCAATATGTCGAAAGAAAACAGCTGTTGACAGCCAGCTTTGGGTACTATTGATCAATGTGTTTTACTGTACTGTGGTTTTGTGCTTTAACTGATTATCAAAGCAAAAATAGTACATGCATGGTGTAAAATGTACTTTATAATAATTCTGTCCTTGATTCTGATGGTCATTAGCTGTTTTGCTTACCGCTGCAACGATTCAAAATATCACTGTGCAGCACCCTAGCAACATATACTGTATACAAAACATTCTGTTGCTGTTCACAGATGGTCAGGGACTATTTTTCCAACTAAAGAAAGGCTTTTAGTGGTTATACTTAATGACAGTTACATCGATACATATTTTTTGGCTTTCATATTTGTATTGTGCCTAACAATGCCTTCACTTATTCACGATACAGCACCGCCTCTCCTTATTATCCAGAGACTTAAATTGGGGATTACAATATGTGCATTATTTTTATTGCCAACATGTATGCAAATTCAAGCTTAAATGCAAAGTCATGGTCAAAACCGGAAGAGCAAGCAAACAAGTGTACAACTAATTAGGTGCATACATTGCTTTGTTATGTAATGATTGTAATGTGTCTGTAATGAATCACTCTTTTTTCTAATAATTTGAAATGTTATTGATTTTAAGTAGAGACTATATGATCCGTACCTGAATGAATGGAAAAAGTCTGCCTCGGGTGTTGCCCGTCGGCCACTGAGTGGATCAACTTTTAAAAATGACTTTGATCAAATACTCTCAGTTGTACAGTGATAGCCGTTTACAGTCGACTGAGGTGCTCTTGTGTTTGTCCTGGGACCGTGCTGATGGTCAGTGCAGAATCACTTGGGAAATCTGTTGAAGCGTACGGTTCCTACTGTTGATTTGCTGTTTCAAATCAAGACATTCTCTATAAGCTCACATTAAGGGTGAAAGCATTATTATGGCAAAGTATCAAGTGAATCTCCACTCTGCACTTTCATCAATAAAACGCATTGAACAAATTAGTGTGGCGTCATCAGCTAATGAGTTGTGTTGACAAGCATCACTGTAAATATAAGAGGGTTAGGGGTTTTCAGAAGTAGCCTTTTAACTTTGTTCCACATTATATGAATGAGTGATACCTCAAGTCTTAATCTTAAGTGTCCATCTTTGGAAAATGTATATCTTTAATAATATATCCGAATAGAAATCGAATATGTATTAAAGACTTTCTATTCATGTAGCTGAATCCATTTTGAGAAGAATTTAAGGAGGCTTGGCAAAAAATTACACACAACCTGCAAAGCTTATCGAACCCATAAAGGCCCAAGAGAATGGCTACAAATAGTTCTACAAAAAGGATCAACAAATATTAACAATAGATAAATGTTAAAAGGGGATATTGTACAGATTGTTCTCAGTGCATGCTTGATGACATGCAAGATTTTTAATGCATTTTTGTATATTCAAATAAAATGCACATTACCTGATATTCTGTAGTTTGTCGAATAATTGTTTCCAATAAATACCCTAAGGGGCGGTTTCCAGACAAGGGATTAGATTAAACCAGGTCCAGGCCTTAGTAAAATTAGGAAATTTAACTAGTTTTTACAAACATACTGTAACAACTCCACCGCTGGCAGCCACGCCCCCCGCATCAGCACCTTCTCCCGGCCATTCGCGTTCCCATTTCACCAGACTTCCGACATCACGGACTACATTCCCCATAATCCATTGCACTTGATTACCCCATGATTTCCCCCGCACCTGAAACTCATTACCTGGACCCTGTTTGCCTATTGTCTTTGTTCCTAGTCAAGTTGTATTATGCGTGTTTCTTGTTAAGACCTTTTATAAACCTGTGGATGTTATTTGTGCATTACCCGCCTGTGCATTACCCATGGATGTTTGTTTACCCGTGGAAGTATGTTTACCCATGGATGTTACCTGTTGGATTATCACCTGTCCTTTGTTCATCTGTTCACCCCTGTATTAAATCATCAGTTTACCTTACCTTATTTTAGTCTAGGACTAGTCTTAAACCCTGTGCGGGGAAACCACCCTTAAAAGTCTTGTTTATTTTGTCCCATACACCTCATATTTTGATAGTTTAATCTAACCTGAGAGGACATTTAAAGCACAAATATGCCACCCAGACATCACTTTTGGACATTGTACTGTAACATGTAAGTATTAATATAGTAATATCAGTATGTAAGTACTGTATGTAATCTAAGTATCAGTAATAACAGGAAATTATGCATAGTTACAAACAACCAACCTAACCTCAACCCTAAACCTAAAGTACAAACTTACAACAAATACATATTGTTACTCAGTGTAGGTACTTGAAATATAGTGCAACCGAAAAAATACACAAATTTATTTAGTTAGATAATGTAATTTATTTTATTTTGGCCTTGTCTTGCTTATAAATTCAGGTATTTAAAGTAAAGTCACAGCTTTCACATCAAATTCCTACATTACAAGCCTTTCTGTCTATGGCTCTTTTTCAGCAAAATCAAGTGGCATTCTAAAAAAAGATTTTATAACCAAAGTTTTGCCTTCACATCCTTTCCTGTATCCAATGTCCATGTCCAATATTGGTCTAAATGTAAAGGATGCAATGTCACCATTTTGCTGTATGTCTTGCTAAGATACTAGGTTTCATTTCCTGCACTTGCCCTCAACCCATCTTCCCGTCTTTACCTCTGCATTTCTCTCCTCATCATTCACTTATTCAGGACACACATACACATCAAGTACAACCCTTCCCCCCACCAGCATCTTCACAAATTAATAATTCAGAACACAGATAATCAGTCGATAGTTTTTTTCATATACAACTAAATAATTCACTCATCCATAGAGGGCATCTGCATTTATTTGAGTGTTTGTGAGTATGCATTATGGGTGTTTTTGTCTGTCGGGGCAGTGTTTGAGTGATGCTGTGAATATACTGTGCCCAGTTATTTTTGTTGTCTCATTTATCAGCTATAGAAAGAAATTGGAAAGTGATTATAACACAGCATAGTTAAAAATATATAATAATTCTAAATATATAAATAATATTAAATATTGTTGGTTTAAAGCTGTATAGCCTACGTTTGTTGAAAAGCATTGAATAATGGTATTATTCTGGGTTTATTTACAGACATCATAAATCTTTCTCAAGTTTTTTTTCAAAGGGATATAGCCATCATTGAATTTGATTCCTTTAGCACTTGTGGCTTTACTTTGACCCTGCTGTAGGGCCTAATATTGTTTATTACTTTGGACTGAAAAACCCTGTAATTTCTAAGAATTTTTTTTACAGATTTTTCACGTATAATGTCCAAACAACTTTAAATATGGTCAGAAACTGTCAAATTACAGAAAAAGACTGCACATTTACAAGAAAACTTGTAACATGTTAAAACATGTCATTTTACGGGGAAACTATTATTTTTATGGTAAATTTCTGGTGCCCCAGCAGCCAGAAAAGTTCTGTTTTTGTACAGTCTATTTTTGAATAGAACGATCAAAACCCGTCAAATTGCAGAAAAATGCCATAAATTTACAAGAAAAACGGAGAAAACCAAGTAGTTATTCAGGAAAAAAATGTTATTTAAGAGAATATTTCTGCACCTCAGCTGTAGCAAGAGAGAAATAGATTCAATAAAAAGCTTTGAAAGACATGGTTTTATGAGATGCCGATAAAGATCTGTCCAATAAATGGAGTTGAAATCACGAAATCCACATTCTGTTTTTTAATGAATAGTCAGCACATCAGGTTGTGTTGACATATGCATGTCAAATGTATTTGCATGGTAGGGTATAGTGTGAATAAATGCAGCTGCATGTTTTTAAGGGCAGGCTGGGATTGAGCCTTTTGTTTCTGCACAGTTTAAAATAAAGGGATGGTGAAAAAGGAGAAGGCAAAGAAGGAAGTGATGGCGTTGAAAAGACGGAAGTTTTCGTTTTGAATGCTGACTGTGGATTAGCATTCTTCCGATGATCAAGACGAGTCTCTCCCCCACTTTAGTTACTCTTTCCAGCCTGGCCATTCACCCAAAGAAATGTTTTGTTTAACACAGAATTAACGCTGAAAATAATTTTGTGTGTGCAGAAGAAATCAAGTGTAGCAAATCATTGTCAACAGCTGCATGGACAGGCGGGCGGAGTTTGTCCAGAACAGTTTCATTCCGCCAATCTTAATATTGCGTTTAAAGGGATAGTTCACCCAAAATGAAAATTCTGTCATCATTTACTCACATTCAGGTTGTTTCAAACCTGTATACTTTTCTTTGTTCTGCTAAACACATAGGAAGATATTTGGAAGAATGTCAGTAACCAAACAGATCTCATTCCCCATTACTGCCACGTTTACTCTTGTTATCTGTTACTCTTGTTGGTGGCCTTTATTTCATATCATGCAAAAGGTGCAACATCTTAATATGGCCAGCCAGATTTAAGATGATAGAGAGCAGGGTGGTCAATGGCCGTTATAAATTTAATGATAAAGTAGCAAATTTTTCTTTTTCAATCAAATATCAGTCCAAGCAGCTTTAAGCAAGAGACAAATTGGCTCAACTTCTCTTTATTAACCATATGTCCAATTAAAGTTTGACAAATAATTACAACCAAATTTACTTTTTCACATATTTAGTACATCGGGCAACTGCTGTCATCATACACACACAAATACAAACATATTCACACATTGAACAGTCAAGTTTTACTTTCCTTTTCTCCCAATATGCAAATAAAATCAATTTAAAACTTTTAAAGATCATGCACTAATTATAGAAATCCAACAAAGAAATTAAAAATGATAGGAGCTGTCCAATAACAAAAGCACATACAGCCACAAAAAGTGCTGTGAATAAATACACACAATAGTAATGTAAGACTGCAACCTCACTGTGACCCTGTCAGGACACGGCATGAAGCACGCAGGTGAGCTTTCCTGTGAGAATAAGAGTAACGTTACATTCATTAGATTGCATTGTTGTATGGTGAGGTGTTTCTATGGGTTTGCAGCGTTGATTTTATACTCATTTGCTTCTGTCGGTAATAATATGTGAATCCTGTACTGAGCAACCATTGATATTTATGAATGGTTTAGAAACTTTCCTACTGTAGCACCATACTGTGAGTTTTAAATGTGAGACCATTTAGCTCATAACAATAAAATGTAAAAGTTAATGATTATTATTTTAATCCAGATTATAAGGACCATCAAAATATGCCTGTTTTATGTTTACAGTTTTTAAAAAAATTTCATGGCTTATTCACCCTTACAGTATGTCGTTTAAAACCTGTATAAGACTGTATGTGGCTTTCTTCAGTGGAACACAAAAGATATTTTAAGAAATGTCTCAGTGAAAGTCAATGGAGTTCAATGTTGTTTGGTTACCAACATTCTTTAAAATATCTTCTTTGTGTTCTGCAGAAGTTTGGAACGACATGAACAAAGAAATTTTCATTTGACTATAATTATGTGTTCCAGATTGATATCTTTATTTAATGTTACCATGCTACAACCTGTAGAGCATCTATATGTGACTAGTTCTAAAAAAGGACCTTCTAAATGATGTTTCTAGGGGCATAAAGCTGATTTTGGGGCTTGGTAATTATAATTAAGGTACATTTTGTGAACAAATCAGATCAAACAGAAGTCTATAGTGTAGGCGAGTAGGCAAACACGAGTGATGTATAATATAGGCCAACAAACGGTGAGGTTTGGTTTATTTAAGTTCAGCCAGAGCATTAGGCTAAAGTAAGCCTGGTATGATTTCAGGTAAGACAGTCTTAGTGGCTAAACTCAGAGTCAGAATTGGGGTCCGGGAGGGCACGGTTGTCCTGGAGATCGGGTTCAAGATCTGGGTCGTTTTCATCATTGCTTTCCGCACTGTAGTCAACTTCTTCAAGGAATGCTGGCTCATCCTCTTCCAACACATATGTGGTGGGACTGCAGAAAACATATGTGATTGGTGGTTATTATAATTAAGAGAGGGGTTTAAGTAGAAATCTATCTCAAACAGCACTAAAAATAGACATTTACAATCTGAAGAACACAAAGCTAGTCTTCTGTGGATCGTTGCTAGGGATTTTTGTAATAAGACTTCGGGGCCATTGTGTTGCAGATGGTAGAGTAATTTGATCAAGATTACAAGATAATGCTCTTAAAATTCATAAGTTGGATCCCTTGGAAAAGTAATACACCTGTCCTCAACAATCCTCATAAATGCACGTATCATTAATGTCCAAAGCAGTGCAGGACACGTGCCAAAGTTCATTACTTAAGAGTCAGAGGTTTGTTGAACAATAATAAATAACTCATCAATATAGCAAAACCAGCTAAGGACTCCTGCAGGTTAGCGGGTTTAAGCCTTGTGTTGGTAGATGAGACATTTTTCTGCATCACTCTCTCGCTCTCTCCTAACACAATAACCTTACAAAGAGTGATGATGGTTTTATGGCTCTCTCGTTAAGCAGTTAAATGGTTTAATGTGTGGTCTGGTGGTTTGGCTGGTTTTAGTGGGTTTTTAATGGTTTTAATGGTGTGAGGGGGAAGAAACTGGATCCGAGCGAGACGGGCAGAGGGGAGGGGGACAGACTCAAAGTGGATTAGCGGGCGTTTTGATCAGGTGATTAGATGACTATAATGAGCAGAGTGCTTCTTTCTTTTCGCTCAAGTGCGTCGAACCCCATGTGACCGAAATCTCTTCAAGTGGAGCTGGCCATTAGAAGAGGGCTGTAAGATTGTGTGTGTGTATGTGCACACGCATATTGTTATCCATTACAGAAATACATAAGCTGGGAGGGGCTGAAGAACGTTCCCAAGAAGCTTCTAGACGTTAGAAGCATCTGACATCATGGACATCTTGGCTATTATTGTTCTGACCATTGGACTTCGAACTACTTAATGTTGTATTGAAATGTGATTTCCCAGCTGTTGCATTTGTAACCCCCTTGCATTTTCACTGTATATTTGTTTACTGTTTGATGCATTGTGATGCATGGTCATAGTGTGGGCAGGCAAAACCGCCTTATCAACACATACAAGTAAACGGGGTAGCTGTGTCTTTGTCTGGATAAAAAGCACAAAAATGCTCAAATTTTGACAAAATTTTTATATGATCTCCTACTTGTAAATCGCTTTGGATAAAAGCGTGTGCCAAATGAATAAATGTAATAAATAAATGTAAATGTCAATTGATTTCAATGGTTTATGATCTATGTGGCCATTCTGGCTGTTTCTCAATTGCGTTCTTCAGCATTCTTGAGTCCTCATGCTCTCGCTCTACATCATCATCAACTGTCAACGTCCGGTTCCAATACTCTGATATCAAGGATGCATCGAATGCAGACTTGTGCGTACCATCTGAGTTAGGGTTCCGAGGCTGCCTCACAAGACCGGTCTCCACGAGAACACAAGTCCATTCTTTGTGTTCTTGGAATTGAGAAACGGCCTCTGTCTCCAGTTACCAGTTGTACATAGTTAGACTTGGAAAATTATACATTGTCATAAGTAAATGTGAAAACTCCTTGTTATCAAGCATTGGATTTGGCTTTATTGTTCTTGGTTAATAGTTGTGAAGAGATCCATAAATGCATGACAGTCTTGCCCTCCCCAATATGGCTGCCATACTGACGTATGATTTAGTGGCCTATGCAGTATCGATGTTTATGGCACACTGTGTCCAACAGATTTGTATGAAAGTTTATTTCTAAATTGGCTGCTCTATAATTAGTAATTGGAACAAGTATTTGCTTTTATGTGAATGGAATTCTATGTTGACTTTAATGCTGACATTTATACACTACAACATTCCTTAACTCTGGGGATGGTCGTAGCTACGAGGCTTGTGCTTAAAATTTGGAAATCACCCTCACCTCCTTTTCGGATGTGGATTATGGACACGATCTCGGTTACACAAATGGACACAAATAGAAAATTTTCAACCATCTGGGATTCATTCCTTGATCACCTGGACATACTAGCCACCCAACAAGCCCCTAGTGACTCCTGAGAGGCTTAAACTATATATTTTTTATGGTGCTTGTTTTGCTACAATACTTTTGGAGACTGAACTAAATATTTATTTTCCTTATCACTATGTATATGTAAGTTATGTATGTACAGTATATGCATATTTATATTAACCTATATTTTTTCCTCTTTAGTTATTTATTTTCCTTTATTTTATTCCCTGTATGTGAGGTCAGAGACTGTGTTGTTGATCTGTTTTGTGTTTATAACTGAAAAATCCTTTAAAATAAAATATATATTTTTTTAACAAGCTGACATTTATTTGAAGTATTTTTGTTTTATAATGCCCTGTTTTTATAAATGGAGATGAAGGAAGGTGATAGATTTACTTACTGTTAATTTAATTTAATTTAATGTACTTTCCATGTATGAAAAAAGTGGTTTGCACGTGAAAGTATTTTGAAATTGCAGAGGATAAAATTTGTATTAAATTTATACCTACTGTATTTGCACCAAACTTCCGTTTGCAGCAGCAGTTCTTAAGAATAAAAAAGTGTGTTCATATAAGCCCGGTTCTGTCAACACTACACTGGTTGCCCATTAAGCATCGTATAAACTTTAAAATCCTGTTTATTACATGTAAGGCCCTGAATGGCTTAGCTCCTGAGTACCTGACTGAGCTCCTATCACATTACAGTCCTTCACGTTTACTGCGGTCTCAGAATTATGGTCAATTGATTATACCTAGAATTTCAAAATCAAGCGCGTATAGCCGCATATCCCATCTAGCCGTATACCTAGCGGTAGGTATTCTACTCTCAGTATGTTTGTCCCTTCATTTTCCCAAGATACCCAAAGCTGGATCCGGCTCATATTCAGGCTGTATGGTGTATCCAAAAGGGGGAGATGATGGCCAGACAAGTCCTTGCCACAAAACTAAAAATTATTAGAATACTTAGATACATATTTTAATAATTGTTCTCCTCCCCATTTTTCGGATTGATTGCTTTTTCTATAGCTCAGTTAGCTTGTACAAACAGTATTAGCTTGTCGATATGCAGTAGTATTTTGTTAATGTCCCAGCGGAAAACTAAATCTCCAGGTCGAGTCTGGTTTCTCCCAAAGTTTTTTCTCTATTTATATACATCGTTGGAATTTTGTCTAAATGTAAATTACTTTTTTATATTATTTTCTGTCAGGACCACTGGTGTCAAATATTTAAACAATATCAATATTTAAGCTTGGCGTAATGAAACTGTTCTGGGCAAACTCTCCTCCTGTCCATGCAGCAATACTGTACATGTCCCCCACTGGGGAACCAGAACAGTTCATGATGCGTAACAGGATTAATCCGACAGATACAGACAGATATATTGGAGATGGGGACGGAGGTGGGTTTTGAGTGCGGCACGATTAAGCAGCTGATAAGGAGCAAGAAAGGCAACTTAAATAGGACGCAGTCTAGTATGTGTTGTATGACTATTGGTTAACGTTGATTAGCTGCACCTCATGTGATTTGCTGATTCAAGCTTGACTCACATGACCTGCCAGAACTGACGCTACGCTTGATTTCGAGGCTATATTGTTCTTTGTTTTTTCCTGTACAGCTATTTTGATACAATGCAAATTGTAAAAAATTGCTATCAAAATAAACTTGTCTTGGCATTCATTTAGGGGTACGAGCATGTGTGTAATGCAATCAGCAGTTACAATTTACATCTACTTTTTAAGAGTTTATGTACATGTATTATGAATTTCTCATATTATTGTGTTTTTATTTAGATGATGTATCGCATAGTAACAAAAATTGTGAGGCCGGAACCTGATGGTTTGGAAAAATGGTTTGACCTGAACGTGATTGCATGGTAGAATTTCTCATTTACCGCTAAGCTGTTGCTTCCTACACATTCTCTAGTCGGGTAATAGTGTGAAAAAGGCCTTAACATTTTACATAAATTTTTTCTTACACCACATCATAAAGATTCTGGAACATTACATTTTCTTTAAATTAGAGTACAAAACCCAGACTCAGTATTAAATTTCTCTAATTAATCCACTAATTAAACTCATACTGATTACTATTCAGTTCAATACGCATAGCACGTGTGCACTGTAAATGTGATACCTGGTGATGTTTGGAATGTTGCGTGTTTCAATCAGGTCATTCTCCACGTCCAGCAGATGGGAGTTGTGTTTGTGATGCTCTATAGGCGATGTGAAGTGTCTCAGTCTGAGCAGACCCAAACAAAACTGAGCACCCATCTCCTCCAGTTCTCGTGTCCCAATCTGAAGACCCTACAAACACATACACAGAGGGATATTTCTGTTATATTTGGCCTATTTGATCCAAGGGTTGTTATTGTATACTAAATTTAAAAAGTAAAATGATTATTAAACATTTTTGGCAAACTAAAACAGATTAATAAACTAAAACAATAAATCTTAAAAATGAAAAGTGTAAAAAAACGACAAACGAATAAACAAATACAGTAACAAACACATGGCAAAAGTACAGCACCTTTGCTTGGCACTTATCTGCACAAGTACTAAAGAAAATATAAAAAATAATGGGTAGGATGGGGAATAAGATTAGGAAATGTTGCAAAGTAGATTTAAATTTGCATTGATGTTGAGAGCACCGTCAACAAGACCATATTACTCCAAATTTAATGACTCTTAATTGGTTGCTAGTGCAGTTTGTTCTTAAATCCCTGAATGGTTTGGCACCTTCATATTTTGTCAGAACTGTTAAACTTGAATAAGCCAGTCAGATGCTTCTGGTCTATAGACAACACCACCTTGTCTATTCCAATTATAAAACTGCAGTCAAGAGATGATCATACGTTTACAGTTGCTGGACCTAAGCTATGGCAGGTTTTATTCCTGTATCTCTGAGATCTGTACACTTCTTAGAGGACTTTAAAATCAGGTTAGAGTCACACCTTTTATCTCTGGAATTAAAGCCATTCTGATCATCACAATAAGGACATCATTTTGTTTTTTTCTATATATATTTTTTAGATTTATTCTTTGTACAGCACAGTGGTCATTCAGCTACGGTTTATTTGTGTTTTAAGAAAATGAATGAAAAAGAGAATACATTTCTATTCACAGAATTCACTTGTCTTGCGCAAATCCTGTTAGACCCTCAGCTACACACTGAAGAAAGTCAGAAAGAAGCCATGTTACTTTAAAAGCTCACAGAGAAGCCATGTGTCCCAGAGACAGTGAGTCACCACTAGAAATCTACAGGCCTGGTGCCATCTACTGTTTAGATGCATCATGACAACATTGTCTTGTCTTTCTTGATATTTTTACACTACATTGTCGGAGACATTTAGGCCATTCATTTTGATTTATTAGTAAAGTATGCTCAACCCATTACATTGAGTAAACAGGAGAACGTGATACTTATGTTTGATTTTCTAAAATGTATTATTTTCTCATAAATAAAAAACATGATATAAAGAGTTAAATTACTTAGATAATTAAATGCATAAACATATTTTTTTCATTGTAGACAAATAATATCCGTGCAAAAGGAATGACTTTCAGTGTCAGATGGGGCTATACATTTCAAAACCCTTTTTGAATATCAACAACAAAACATGCAGTATAACCTTTGTTTTTCGGTGTGATTTTTGTCAGATTTCACTGCTTGAAATATGTTATTGAGCCTAAGTCCTTTGATTGGACAAATAATGTTATTTATGCATATTAATAAAGTTAATAACAACACTATTACATTAGGGACTATTCATAATGGACCAGTGCAGCACATCAGCATATCAGATAGTTAAAGTGGTAGTCTTTAAAGGGGTCATATGGCACGAATACGTGTTTCCCTTTCTGTCGGTCTCTCGACGTTGTGTCGAACCGATAGATGGGGTTTGAATTGAGAACCATCTTCTGACTAACTTTGAAAAGGCCAATGAAATTTGCATGCCGGACTCCGCCCCGGATATCCAGGTATAAAGGGGACGGCGTGCTGCATTCATTCACCTTTTGTTCTTTGGAGCCTTTGATCTGATGATCAAAAAGTACAGATCTACTGATCTTCTAGACTGCTGGAAACTTACGACGTGGTGCAGTGGACTGTCCCTTCCTGCAGTGACTTCCCCTGGGCGTCTCAGCAGTTCCAGAGGTGTTTTTTCATCTGAAAGAGCAAATTTCTCCAGCGTGGCATGTCCCGCTGTTCTCGTGGGTGCAACACACTCATCGAGGAGGGGGACGGACACGATGTCTGCCTCAAGTGCTTGGGTGTCCGGCACGCTGAGGCAGCCTTCATGGATACGTCCTGCCCACAATGCGGGCGGATGGCGATCCAGACGTTGCGGTCATGGGTGGCTGTGTTCTTTATGGACCCAGCCACCACCTCATCTGCTTCCCGTTCCGTGACAGCAGTGGCTACGGCCCTGCAGTCCTCTACGGCGAGCAGCGAGGGTGATATGGGGATTACTGTGAGCGTTAACCCGTCAGCCACAGGCTCGCGGACCATTCACGCCCCGTCTCGCTCGTCTGACCATTCCCCAGGAGGCGGTCCCACCTTGTCTTGTTCCTCAGCCACGTATTCGGAAACAGGCCGTGATGTCCCTTGCAGCATCGGAGGGTGACTTACTGGCATCCGACCCCTACGATTCCTACGATCTCCCTCCCTCGGGGGGTCGAGTCTAGGAAGAAGCGGATGTCGAAATGTCAGCCATGCTTGCCCGGGCCGCCGCGAGCATTGGGCTGCAGTGCACCGCACCGCCCCTTCCCCAACACTTGCGGCTGGATACGTGGTACCTCGGGTCTGAGCGCGCCCAGCCCCGGTGCCGTATTTCCCGTAAGTGCATGAAGAGCTCAGCCCTTTTTCGGCGTGTCCCCGTCAAACTAGTTCCGTCGCCCTTACGTCCCTCGATGGTGGGGCAGCTAGGGGCTACATCGATGTGCCCCAGGTGGAGCGTGCCGTTGCGGTACATCTGTGCCCGCAGACGGCGGCCACCTGGAGAGGTCGACCTAGACTCCCGTCCAAAGCGTGTACGTTTTCGGCATATCAGCTGCCTCCTCTCTCTCCACGCCATGGCCATCCTGCAGGTCCACCAGGCATTAAAAGAGCTCCACCAGGGTAAGACCGACCCAGCGCTTATGCAGGAACTCCGCACCGCCACCGACCTCACACTACAGGCGACCAATGTGACCGCGCGGGCCCTGGGTCGGGCCATGTCCACACTTGTGGTCCAGGAGAGACACCTCTGGCTGAACCTTGCGCAGATGCGTGACGCCGAGAAAGTTCGCTTTCTCTACGCACCCATCTCGCAAGGGAGGCTGTTCGGCGACACTGTCGAGGACTTCTCCCAGCAGTTCTCGACAGTGAAGAAGCAGACGGAGGCCATCAAACATATCCTGCCCCGCCGCGACTCGGCCACCTTCCAGCCGTCGAGATCCCGTGCGGCGTCTGCTCCCCAGCAGCCCAGGTCCTCTTTAACGCCGGCGCCCCCCACCCAGGCGGCCCCCCGGAAGAAGACGTCGAGGAGGAGACCACCGCCCGTCAGCAGCCGCCGCGGAAGCAGAAGCGGCCCTGATGGGAGGACCCCAGGGAGATCAAGAATACCATCGGGCCAGCCATTCCATCGCTGGTCGGTCGGACTTGGTCGGTCGGACTGGACAACACCTGTTGGGCCCCTCCAGGGGCCTAGCGCCCACATTCTCACAAAAAGGGTTTCCTCTCTCTCTAGGTGTTTTTCACAGCCACTCTCACCCTCTACACGACGGTGTTCGGCAACTCAAATGAGTACTCAGCAGCCCTCAGCACTCTCAGAAGTCAGCAGAGGCGATCTCCTCCCCAGGGGCTTCCCCACGGCGAGGGATCCGCACTGCCAGCCATCGAACCACCCCCCGGGGGGTTAATGAAGCAGACTGAACCCCTAGTCCCCCTGACTCGGTCCCTGGCAGCCTGGCTAAAGCTTCCTAAACCGTCACAGTGGCTAGGGAATATGATCCGTCTCGGCTACGCGATCCAATTCACCAGACGCCCGCCCAAGTTTCGGGGCATCCTCTCCACCTCAGTTAGAGGCAAGGATGCTCCCGTGCTTCCGGGCGAGGTCGCCACCCTTCTGGCGAAGGAAGCTGTTCAGTGGGTTTTACAGCCCGTACTTCATCGTCCCCAAGAAAGGCGGGGGGGTGCGCCCCATCCTAGATCTGCGTACCCTGAACAGGCACCAACACCGACCTGAAGGACACGTACTTTCATGTCTCGATCCTCCCTCGTCATCAACCGTTCCTGCGGTTCGCTTTCGAGGGACAGGCATATCAGTACAGGGTCCTCCCCTTCGGTCTGTCCCCACGAGTCTTTACGAAGGTCGTGGAAGCCGCCCTCGCTCCCCTCAGGGAGAAGGGCGTGCGCATACTCAACTATCTCGACGACTGGCTCATCTTGGCACACTCGCGAGATCTGTTGTGTACACACATGGACCTGGTGCTCCGGCACCTAGATCGTTTGGGCCTACCGGGAAAAGAGCAAACTCTCCCCCATGCAGAGCATCTGTTTTCTCAGCATGGAACTCGACTCGACAGTCAGTGCTGAACAGCTTGAACCTTTTCAAGCAGCCAGCGGTCCCCCTGAAACTATTTCAGAGGCTCCTGGGGCACATGGCATCCTTGGCGGGGGTGGTCCCCCTCGGGTTGATGCACATGAGACCGCTCCAGCACTGGCTACAGAGTCGGGTTCCCTGGAGAGCGTGGCACACCGGCAGCAGGCGTATGGTCATCACGCCTCTCTGCAGACGCACCCTAACCCCCAGGTCTTCAATGACCTTTCTGCGGACAGGGTCCCCCTTGGGCAGGTTGCGAGGCACGTCGTGGTGATGACGGATGCCTCCCTGCAGAGTTGGGGTGCAGTGTGCAACGGGCACGCAGTGTCGGGGGCTCGGGGCGATGGACACCTTTAAGTGGCGCCTCTTCTCATCCTGGTGCTCTTCTCGAGCAGAAGACCCACGGAGATGCTTGATCGGGAACATGCTGTCCTTCCTACAAGAGAGACTTGAAAGTAACCTCTCCGATTCCACACTGAAAGTGTATGTAGCCGCTATTTACGCTCATCACAATCCAGTTGCTGGTAAGTCTCTAGGACAGCACGACCTGGTCATTAGGTTCCTAAGGGGCGCAAGAAGGCTGAATCCGCCTCGTCCGCGCTCCGTACCCTCTTGGGACCTTGATGTGGTCCTGGCGGGTCTCCAGAGGCCCCCCTTCTAGCCCCTGGGAGATGCCGCTCTTTCTCATCTTACGAGGAAGACGGCCCTCCTGGTGGCGCTCGCCTCCATCAAGAGGGTAGGGGACCTACAACCATTCTCCGTGTCCACAGATTGCCTAGAATTCGGGCCTGGAGACTCTCACATGATCCTGAGACCCCGGCCCGGCTACGTGCCCAAGGTTCCCACCACTCCCTTTCAGGACCAGGTGGTGAACTTGCAGGCGCTCCCCATCGGGGAGGAAGACCCAACAGCATCCGTGTTGTGTCCAGTATGCGCACTGCGCCTCTACTTGGACCGCACGCAGAGCTTCAGGAGCTCTGAGCAGCTCTTTGTCTGTTTTGGAGGTCAGCAGAAGGGGAGGGCTGTCTCCAAACAGAGATTGGCGCACTGGATCGTGGACGCCGTCACAACGCGTTCCCAAGATCGCCCGTGCCCACTGTGAAAAGGTGAATGAATGCAGCACGCCGTCTCCCCTTTATACCTGGATATCTGGGGTGGAGTCCGGCATGCAAATTTCATTCGCCAATTTCATTGGCCTTTTCAGTTAGTCAGAAGATGATAGGTTCTCAAGTCAAACCCCATCTGTCGGTTCGACACAAAATCTCGTTCCCTCCATCAGGTAACCATAACCAAGATGTTTTCTGTGTCTTTGGTGTGTTATATGTTGCCCATGCATGTATTAGACACGTAAAATTGCAAAAATGAAAGTATCGGAACAAAAAATGCATTCTATCTAAAAGCGAATGCACACCCAGAGCTGCCTGAAATGCCTCATGTAACCACACCCCCACAAATATATGTCATTTCGTGGTATGACTTGACTAAGACGGCCCAAATGTAAACACAAGTAAGGTGGGAATACCTGTCAGTACTATTGCTTCGGAACCTGATGTTCCAAATATGGTAAGAGGCGTTACATTTCCATCACACGCTTGCAGTATTCGACCAATCACTACGCACTGGTTAACTGGCCAATCATAGCACACCTCGCTTTTCAGAGCGATGAGCTTTGTAAAAAATCTGCACGTTTCAGAGAGGCGAGGCAAAGAGGAGATACAAACATGCACGGTATGTGGAAAATACAGCATTGTTGAACCTTAAATCGTGTAGACACATTGAATTACATCTAAAAACAAATGATAATATTCATTTTAGCTGTGTCATATGACTCCTTGAAAACCCAGCAGAACCCCTTATTTTACTGTATGTATTTTGGTAACCCCATTAGTTTTGCTTTACAAAACAACCTGTTTTGGGACTCAGCAGAAGCCTAAAATCAACTGCCTCAATCTTAATTTAGTCGTGATTGTCACAAGTACGGTATATACTTGTTCTGTGAGCATTGTAAATTTCGTGCACAAAGACAAAGCCACTTTACATCCCTTACCTTGTATTTTCCCTGGTCACAACCACACAGGGTGCTCTCCATAGTGTAACTGCGCTGAACTCCGATCTCTCTCCAGACCACCACTCGTGCCGTGGCCTCTTTAGAGCGCTCCACTACAAAACTGCAGCTAGACAGGCTGAACACTGGAGCTATCTGAGACAGCAACTTGGGCAGAGTCTAAAACACATCACACATGTGAGACATGTGAATCTCAGAGGCAGATTCCACATTACACTAGTAGTGAAAATTTGTTAAACAGGACCATTAAGGTGCCAATAAAATAGTTAGTAAACACACATAATTGTGTGACTGCGTCTAACCCTGTATCCGAGGTCCTCCTGTAGATCACAGGAGCTGGTGTTGACATTGGTCTGCCACACTGTCTCCTTAATACTGCAGCCATACATGAACACGTTCTTCTTCCGTGAATGGCCGTGATAATCGCAAAACACCTGAACGTGCACAGTTGACACACAGTTAGCGTGACCTTTTACAGCATTCTCTTGAATACGATATGATACTTACCAGTGGAGTTCTTCTTGTTGCTCTGAGGTACTGCAGTAGACTCTTGGCATGGTAGATGGTGGGGTGCAGCTCTGCATTGGGGTTCTGCCACTGCCTGTTCAGATCTTCTCCACTCAGAGAGCAACGGTGGCTATTAAGACAAGAGTGAAGTTCACCAGCGGGTACAGATTTGGTGCAACAAGAGGCCATTCGAAGCAATCTTAACAAAAGTCTTTTTTTAGGACACATAGCTGCTTAAAGGGATAGTTCTCCCAAAAAGGAAAATTCTGTCATCATTTACTCACCCTCAAGCTGTTCCAAATCTTTATAAATGTCTTTGTTCTGCTGAACACAAAGGAAGGTATTTGGAAGAATGCTTGTAACCAAACAGATCTCACACCCCATTTACTACCGTAGTAGGGAAAATAAATACTATGGGAGTTAATGGGGATGAGATCTGGGCTGCGTTTCCCAAAAGCATCGTAAGCCTACAGTACGTTGATCGTAGCTCCATTGGTGACAATGGTTCTAAGATCAACTTAAGTTAACTTTAACAACTTAAGATGCTTTTGGGAAACGCAGCCCTGTTTGGTTACTGACATTCTTCCAAATATCTTCCTTTGTGTTTTAACTGTTGCAAATAAACAAACATTTAAACAACATATGCTATATAATATATATGAACACTAATATATATAAAGGTTTTAAAATACAAAATATATTTTTATTTGCAACAGGTACGCTTTATGCTTAAGTTATGCCATTAAAACAGCGACATCTGCTGACAGACACCATGCTGCGTTGTCACAGGAACATGCCAGCTGAAGATAACTCGTTAGGAAATGATGTCGCTCCCTTTGCAAAGTTCATTCCAAACGTCTACATAATGGCACGCACATGCCCTGCTCACTCTGAAATCTAAACTCAAAGGGCTCTTCCCTTCAAAGGTAGTAGGGCATATAGGAATGATCACTTCCATGTGTAATTTGCCCCGTGACAGTTCGGTACGAATACACAGTTGGCTTGAGCAGTCCAGAGCCGTTGAGGGAGAGAGAGTTGCGTCAACTCCGTTGACTCCAATGGAACAGTTTTTTCACAGCAATGGCGGTTCATGGAGACTCTCAATATTTCCCGGAAGTTACTAGCAGCGCATGGAGCTGCAGCAAAATTGTGACTAACTTTTAACCCATTTAAAGACGTAAGTCGATTACTAAATAAAAAAAAATAAAGAAATAAAGCATTTAAAGAGCAAGCATAATTTCCTGGAACTATCTGAAGGCTCCATGAATCACGTGACACGCGAAAAGTTTGAAGTTCCGTTGTCACTACTCTCTCTCTGAACGGCTCTGGAGCAGTCCAACTGTCAGTCTGCCACCTACTTTTCTAGATCCAATCAATTCGCAGTGAAAAAAACAAACCATGCCCCCTACTGATTTTTCAAACTTAAAGCATTATCATATCACATATTGAATATCGCTTTATTTAGCAACAAATTTTCATGTCATATTTTCCTAATATTGTGTAGCCCTACTTTTTACTCACTTTTAGATTTAATTTGGTGATTTTGATGTTTGTTTACATACTTGCCATTGATGACTCCATCAGGGTTGAGCATGGGGATGATTTTAAAAATGTAGCTCTCTCTCAGACTCTGTGCTTCAGAACTGCAGCTCATAAGGAATTCCAGAGTGCCCTTCATCACCCAGCTGGCATTAGTCTCACCGGGATGTACCCGGGCAGACAAAAACACCACTGGACGACTCCCTGCACACACACACACAAACACAAACATTAGGACGCAGTAGAATTTACTCAATAAAAACAAAACTACAAAGGAGGAAGTGTTTATGAGTAAATACATATCGACATATGTCACTTATGGCTCAAACTTCAGAGATACAGAGCATGAGATTTTCCCATGAGAACAAGTCAGACACATGCTATTTCTTACATACTGAATGGTCATGCATGGCCTTAGAGTTGCCCGAGTCATTTGTAACTGTGTGTGGTACGTACTGAACTGGCTGATGTGGTCATTGCTGGACGACTCTGGCATGGCAGTAATGGTGAGCAGGGGACAGCCGTTTCCTCCCAGTGTTTGACACAGCTCATCCTCTCTGTAGTAGATCTGAGCTGTACGTAGAGCGCTCAACTTTCGCAGGTGCATCTAAAGGACAACACCATTTAAACTAAAGAACTTTCAGATGTTACTTCAGCCGCCTTAATCTGCCTACATCTACAAGTCATTAAATTAATTTACAAGATGAGCTACAACATTGTTATCAGCGTCACATTTTCCATCATTCTCTGTGGCAGAATCTGAACAAAAATGTTTACAACACCCACTCGATAAATAAATGGGTTACATGCTCTGATACAAAAAAACTTTAACCTGAGCACCTAACACACTAGTTGTATAGCAGTTGTATAAACCTTTAGTGTAGAAAAGGTATACGGGTAATGGTAAGCGAAGTAGCAGACATCATCTTTATGCTGAAAGGTCACAGTAAAGGTCATGGTGAAGTAAGATTTTCCCTTTTGACCTCCAGCCGCAATGGAGCTTCGTGAGAAATGGTTCCTAGGTAGATAAATAGAAATCAACATGAATTATGCCAAACCATGAGGTGTTGTGTCTCAAAGACAAGCCACAAGTAATGATGAACTTTTTCGATTTTAAAGATTTAATTCACGATGCAATCACTCAGCATAGTGAGGACTGTCCTTACTTGTAGTAGCAGATGTCCGATCCTGTTCTGACCCAATGGGGGCTTCCATGGATGGCTTCCTGCACAGAGTACATGAGCACCTGCATACCTGTCACACCAAAGGAAGACCAGAAAGAACAAATCACATCAACTTCCATCTCAGAACCCGTCTGTTTATTTGAAGCTGGTTAGAGGTAAGTTGACTAAAATCAAACAATTGTTGCAGCTGTGACGTGAGAATCGAGGTCCGGGCGGCCAATAACTGCTGCGGGGCAGAGAGCAAAAAATAACAGAAACTGGGGCAGACAAGAAGCAAAAATTAAACAAGCTTCGAGGAGCAAAACTCGGCAAGGCTAAGACGAGGTACAGGACTAAGGACAGAACTAGACTCGCTAGAACTGGGCAGTCAGAGCTGGCAAAACAACAAGCACGGTCTGACACAGGACAGGAGAACAAAGGGAAATAAATAGAAAGCTAACTAAGGATGAGTGATAACAGGCGGGTGAGATAATAGGTGAAAGGGCGCTAAACAAGGGGAATACGCTACAGGTGAAAGAGTGTGAAGAAGGTGAGTGGAGGAATACCAAAAGGGAGACACAGGGCGGGGTGAGTGACGCAGACACCGAGCACATTGACAAGCTGTCAAAACAGAGGCGCCACGAGCTCGACACACATCAGAACACACACACAGGCAGGATACGGGAACCCGAGTGTCCGAGATCATGACACCTAAGGTGCATCTAGTCATCCTGAGTGGTAACGTCACTACACACATTCTATCACACGATTCAGTAATGATAGATTAGATTTGTAATCTCACGTGGAAACATAACCGCAACCGTTTCAGACCATGCTTAGAAAGGTTTGGCGAGATGGTGAAAAAGCGCTCAGAGAGTGCATGGTACCTTGGGTGTCAAGGACACTTAAAAGGGGAAGGACCAGTTCAAACTGGAGTGTCAGTACTGGGAGAATGTGCTAAAAAGGATTGTAGTTAAAATAACCTTTTTGGCTGAGCTTGGTCTGTCATTTGTCCAGACACTGTTTAATTTCTGCTCCCGATCATCTTCGCGATGGCAGGATGATCAAAAGTCCTCGGCAACAAAAGAACAGTGCTACAACTATGCAAATATTCAGCAATCGTTGATTGATTTATCTGAGGATGACCATCAGAATTTATCAATGCGTAACGTAGCTAGAATGCTGGCAAAGCAACTAAACAAATTGGAAAACGCTCTTCTTTGCAAATACTGGAACTGCATACTTTCAATGATTTGATGCAATTAGTAAAGTCCTACAAGACATTGACCTTGATCTCGCCAAAGCTGTGGATTTGGTTGCATCTTTAAAGAACTTCGATGCAGGATTGAGAGACCAGTATGACAGTTTTAAAACAGCAGGGAAAGAAATGTCACCTACTGTTTCACAGGCCTACAAGAGTGTCTCCCAGAGTGACTTATACAAAGAGATCACTAACCTTTTCGCATTTCTAAATAATACTCTTATTCTCTCTGATCAAGAACATGGTACTAGGGCTGAAACTCCTCGAGTAACTCGAGTAATTCGAATACAAAAAATCATCGAGGCTTTGTTTAATCCATCTAACTACAGTACACACGGAGCACTGCGTTTCCCCACAGACCGTTATTACTAACGCATATCCCGCTAAACTCTATACATGTTACAGGGCTCTCAAGTCTCACGTCATTCACCGTGAGACACACGCATTTTAGTCTGTTCACACGCTCACATGTATGTCTCATGCTGATAAATAAGTGATAGCTTATTGAAATGGTGAACTGCTATTTTACTTAGTTTTAGTCTATTTTGTGAGTGAAACTTGTTTTCCGGCTGCACTGAGTCCATTAAACTAGATGCGGACTTGTGGATGCCGAATCCTGTTATTTACACATGTCATCTGGCTGTTCTGTGTGTCTGAGTGAATGAACTACACAGTTTAACGTGCTACACGTGTGATGCTCATGAATTTGTCTGCGTCTGCAGTTGTTTACCTTTGAAATTATTCTTTCTATTTTTATTCATGTTTCTTATTTATATATTTGTATTATATTGCATTTTGAATTTAATATGGCAATGGAATGTACTAAATGGGTTTAGTTTTCACAGATATTAATGTATGCAATTTCAGCAATAAAAACTTTAATTGTTCTAAAAAGGAAACAAATTAGTTGTTTTACTCATTTTAAGAGACCTGTCTTATTTTCTCTTGTATATTTAGTATTGCTTTTTAATAAAGAAAAGGTACTTATTATCCGAATACCCGATTAATCGATGGAAAATCAGTAGAATACTCGATTAGGAAAAGAATCGATAGCTGCAGCCCTACTTGGTACTTCTTACAGACTTAAAGGAAACATTTTCGTAGGAGATTGTACATTTTAAAGCATCCTGCCAAAAAGAAAAGCAACAGCCAGATAACTGCTGTAAGAAACGAGCAAGGGACCTTCAAAATGTCTTTCCAAAATGTGGAAATGTCGTGAGCGCACCTTCTCAAAGTTATCTTTTGTCAAGTCTCGTTTGCGAGATGGGGTAGACACGGATGTCCCTGAAATGCAATGTGGTTAGAATCATTGATTTTAACGAAATCACTAAGGATTTCTGCTCAGCGAAAGTTCGAAAGAAGACTTTTTAAAAGCAAGACTTGTAAAGAACTCATTAAGAAAGTATGCTTGCAAATGTTTTTGCTGATTTTGGTTCATAGTTAATGCATTAGTTATTAAAGGGATAGTTCACCCAAAAATGAAAATTCTGTCATCATTTACTCACCCCTCAAGTTGTTCCAAACCTGTATAAATTTCTTTGTTCTGCTGAACACAAAGGAAGATATTTGGAAGAATGTAACCAAACAGATCTCATCCCCCATTTACTGCCATAGTAGGAAAAACAAATACTATGGGAGTCAATGGGGGATGAGAACTGTTTGGTTACTGAACCGGGTGAACAATTCCTTTAATGTGTTAAACAGTTGTGTTAAATGTTGTACGCAAATTTGTGCTTATCTAAAATAGAAATAATTAAATGTAAAATTTTGATAAAATAATTAGAATATGAAATATAATAAATAAATATAACATTAAATTCAAACTGAAGAAAATTAGATTAACAGTCCCTTTTTAGCAGACGTTACGTCTTTTTTTTAGCAGACGATAACATCTGATATCATCGTACTATAACAGCACTATAGCAGACAATATAGCCCTTAAACATGTGAGAAAATTAGTTAAGGTTAGTTAAACTGCTCAAAGCTAGGTACCTGACAAATCCAGAAATAGACCCACCATAATTGAACTGGCTGTTGGACTTCTCACAGTTGATTATGTTGAATCGATAGCGAACACCTGGACGCATATTGCCCACTTCAAAATAGAACCACTGGTGATAGTGATTACTATTGATATCTGAGTTCAGGATCAAGTCATACTCAAACCTTCAGATAGAAACAGATCATGCATGATTATAATACAATAATAATTGTATTATTATAATATTACCAGAAGAAAGATTTCTGCACATACTTTCTGACTTGTATTGCTTTCCGTAGGTTTCCGGACTCAAATTTAGAGTTAAATTTGAGAGATTCCCCGTTTTCAACAACTGGAGAACTGAAAGAGAAGAGGCATCCAGAAATGACCAGAAATGTGTAGCAGTGAAGTCTGCTTTCTTAATGACTACATTAAACAGCAAAAGAGAGTTTGGATGTGTCTGAAATGCAATTAGGTACTGTCCAGAAGTAGGAAGACATTTGGTATGTCTTAATCGAATGATTGTGTAACATCATGTCTACTGATAACAATCTGGCTTTTTTGGAACCAAGAACCAGTGGTCAAAACAATCTGTAAGTACATAAAAAAAATCTAAGCAAATGTTACTGCAGAGCCAAATGGACCTATATCTGGAGAGTTTGGTTCCAAAATGAGATAACTTGGTTTTTAAAATTGTTCAAAAATCATGTTTTTATTGTGTTAGTTAGCTGTTTTTTTGTTATTAAGGCTTAAATCAAAACAAACCAACTGCAGTTTGATTGATATTAATTGGAATGCACAATAAAAAAGCATGATTTTTGAAAATTTTTGAAAATCTCATTTTGAACTCTTCATTTGTATTTTCTTTATTACTATTCCATATAAATATCTAGCTCACTAAAACTGGTTCTAAATCATACATTATTGTTAGTATATTTTATTTCACTCATATTATTAATTAATATGATTAATTATTAATGTTATGTGCTACTTTTGTTTACTGGATGTTTCGTTTTATAGTGACTTGTTATACCTGTTATAGTAAGTACATGCAAGTACTTACTATAGTAACAACAGTAAGTTATGCATAATTTCAACCAACCAACATTAAACTACTAAGAGTTTCTGTCAGATCCATATTCTGACCTTCAGAAGCCTGTCTGCAACCAGTTTACTTAACAAAATAGCAAACTTGCATGTAATTACTTGCTTCCTTTATTTCGTAAAACAACCTATGTTTAAAATGCACACTAACCTCTGATTGTCTAAGTCATATACGACTTTATCAAGAATGTCAATGGGATGAATGAGTCTCTCAATGTCCTGGAAGATCTTCGTTCTGTTGAAAAGGAAAGCTTTAAATGACATACATCCAATAATACAATTCTGTAGTCATTTACTAACATGTGTCTTTTCCAAAAGTGACAACCACCTTTGGAAATGTTTGTATACAAGAACGTTATTGTCCAAACAATAAAAGCATTAGGGTAGTTCATACTTGCAATGCATATTCCTAGTGTTATGAAGTTGGCTGTGACGTTCCAAACTTTACCATAGAAAACAGATAAGGTTACAGAGAAAAGTATGTTTTTTAGCAAATGATGACTTCAAATGCACAAAGCAATCATATGACTTCAGAAGACTTGGAATACATAAATCATATGGACTACTTTTTAAACTACATGTGCATTTCCATCTTTTCCCAGAATTTTCTTTTATTCAAGGATGGTATTCTATTGTAAGAAAGGGTTATTCAACTTTTGTGTAATACCTTTGCACACCATAAACTCTCTCTAGGATGGGCTCGCGGAGATGAAGTGCCACATGGCCAAAGTAATCTGGGTATGCCACCTCTGTGTAGGCGGGCACTGAGCGGGTATACGTCATCATCTCTAAGTATAGGTCAGGGTCATGCAGTGGCAGAACTGCGGCGGTATCTGGAACCTCAAGTACTGCCTGCTCCCCGCTTTCCTCGTGTTGCCCATCGTCAGAACCTCCATCCAGCACCAGCCGGCTCAAACTACAGGCCAAATCAGGGGCCAATTTGCCCTCTGGGGTTTTTGATATAGAGATGCTGTCTAGCTCCAGTGGTGATTCTGTCGATTTGTGTGGCTGAATGTTTTCCAGTCGCTGCCGTCTTTTTGGAGACCCAACAGGGGTGAGTGTGGTGGGAATGACGATAGGGCGATGTGAGTCTGAGTCAACACTCGATGGAAAAATGACAGCTTTGCAGCTTTTGAAGTCATTATCCTGAGACAAAACAAATTTCATTTTTAGAAGGTGAACAATCTTGAAGACATTCTAGAAAGCTTTCAGTTATTCATTAATTAATATTTAATATTAAAATTTTTCATTAATTAATATTAAAGTTTAAAAAACAATAATGTTGATAAAGATGCTGATAAATGTTGAACAAACTGCTAGGTCAGAGTACTATTACAAGCCTCTGAATGCATACATTCAAATTTAAAAGTAACGCCATAACTGTCCTCACCTTAAAATCCTCTGTGAATTCCACACAGAAATGCTCGTAGACTCTCAACTCATCAAATGGGCGTGTCTGCATTTGTTTGGGTCGCAACTTGTTGATATCCGTCTCAATATCATCATTCTGCAGGAAAAACCCCATTACAAAAAAATTGCACAAAACTATATTGGCTCTTCTATAATTCTGAACTTCATTTAGCACTGTGAGCAAGAACAAGTGGTTATAAAAGGATTGACAAGACATGTTTAATATACTGAACATGTATTATATTTTATGTATCTTGCAGATGTTTTATCCAAAGTGACTTACATTTATGTAAGGTGTACATGGACCAATGTATTAGGTGTTTTGAAGGCTATGTAATGACATAAGGAAAAAACTGTATGCAATATTTCCATATGTTGTTACATTGTACTTAAATTTACAGTAAATGCATGTAATTACACTCTTGACCCTCTAAATCTAAATCCACCCAGTTCAACATGCATGTGCACAATAATTTTATCAAATCCTTTTTCTAATGCAAATACATAATATTTAAAAGACATAAAATGTACAATGTACATCACTTACTCATTCTTTATATTTTTTCTTAATTTATAATAATAGGTACTATAGAAAGAATGAATCAAATGTAAATGGGAATCCACAATAAATGTCTTTTCTTTAGTGATGTCACAGAAAGTGTTGTCACTCCCTGTACACTTTAACCAGACTACAGTTCCCACAATCCTTTGCAATATTTGATTATTACATTCACATTTACATTTATGCATTTGGCAGACGCTTTTATCCAAAGCGACTTACATTGCATTATCCTATACATTTGTTTCTAAGTATGTGCCATCCCCTGGGATCGAACTCACGACCTTGGCATTGTCAGCACCATGCTCTTACCACTGAGCTACAGGAAAGCTTATCTCAGAATCATGTTTGCAGGAGCATCCAGAACACATAAACAGCAACAACAGTACACAGAGATCATAACACAATAGAATACAGTACACAATGATTTAAATAAGGGCCTATGTGTATAAAAAATTAAGAAATACAATACAATAAACATAAGATAAAGATATAGAGAGTAAAGCTATGTATGTATATAAATATGTACAAGTAAAAAATAAGAATAGACTATTGTAGTACAAGGTATGTGCTATATACAGCAGAATGAATGAAATATAATTTACAGAAAAAGTTGTATAAAAAATAGATAGTATATTATCTGGAGGATATAATTAATATTGCCCTTAATTGTTATTGCACAGAGTTATTAATTGCACGGTGTGTAAAAACATTTAACTGTTCAAGAGGTAGATGGCCTGAGCGAAGAAGCTGTTTTTGTGTCTGGTTGTTTTGGTGCTCAGTGCTCTGTAGCGCCGACCAGACGGCAGCATTGTGAAGAGATGATGGCTTGGATGTGAGAGGTCCAGGGTGATTTTCTGAGCCATTTTCCTCACTCTGGATGTATACAGTTCTTGGAGGGTGGGCAGGGGGGCACCAATGATCTTCTCAGCAGTCCGAACCATCCTCTGTAGTCTTCTGATGTCTGACTTTGTGGCTGAGCCAAACCAGACAGTGATGGATGTGCAGAGGACAGACTCTATGACAGCTGAGTAAAACTGTTTTAATAGAGTTTGTGGTAGGTTGAACTTCTTCAGATGATGTAAGAAGTACAACCTTTGCTGGGATTTTTTAGCAATTGAGCCAATGTGATTGTCCCACTTCAGGTTCTGAGAGATGGTGGTGCCCAGGAACCTGAATGACTCCACTGCTGCCACAGTGCTGTTCATGATGGTGAGAGAGGGGAGTGCAGGGGAGTTTCTCCTGAAGTCAACAATCGTCTCCACTGTTTTAAGCGTGTTCAGCTCCAAGTTGTTATGACTGCACCAGACAGCCAGCTGCTCAGCCTCCTGTCTGTACGCAGACTCATCACCAGAGGTGGGTAGAGTAGCCAAAATCTTTACTCAAGTAAAAGTACAAGTAACTAGAGAAATTGTTACACAAGTAAATGTAAAAGTCACTATTTTAAAAATTACTTGAGTAAAAGTAGAAAAGTATGCAATGAAAAAACTACTCAAGTAGATAGTTACTTCGTTACTTTGTATCTGATTATATAGGCCTACTACATAAAATTAATATTAACGCCAATATTTTAATAATACATTTTAATCAATATTTTTAATTATCATAAGCAGATATCTTTGCAATATACTAGAGAGACTAAAGAATAGACAAACACAGAAGAGACAAGCATTTCTGTAAATTTCATCTAGTCCTGATGTCAATGTAGTTTACACAACTTATTTAGAATAATAGACTATGTCAAACTAAAGTGAACCTGCAGAGTTTTGCGTTTAAAATGCATTAACTAAACTCAGAGCATTTCCTAAGATGATCTAGAACATCTGCAGTGCTCTCTTAAATGAAATAAATGAAATTTCTGCAAGCCCACGTCTCTGTGTCTGACAGGTAACGCGCATGTTGCTGTGTCTGACGAACAGGTCGCGCGGGAGCGCGCATATGGCGGGCATTTATCATTGCTGGCAAACAATATGACACATTTGCAGTTTTGATTGTATAGATAAATTAATATCCACTTCATCCAACACTCTTTGTGTTCTGCGTGTTCTTAAGTTTCGTGCTACGAGGAGTGAGTAATCCTGCTTCAGATGATTCAGATCGTGCTGTGAAGTGAACAAATCATTTGAACTGATTCATTAGCCTATTCAAATGATTTTTCCCATTGTTCAATTAATGCTTTCAAAAGAATCGACTCAAAAGAATCGATCACTCGGGAATGCCCGTAAAAAGAGACGACAACCTTGAAATCAACAACGCGTTTTAAAAAGCATATTTTAAAATGAAGGAACGTCACACAATGTAAGTTATGTAACTAAGTAAAAGTACAGATTTTCTATTAGAAATTTACTCAAGTAAGAGTAAAAGTACACACTTTTAATTTTACTTAAAAAGTACATATTTTCCAAAATGTTACTCAAGTAAATGTAACGAAGTAAATGTAGAGCGTTACTACCCACCTCTGCTCATCACCATCCTGTATGAGGCCAATAAGTGTGGTGTCGTCTGCGAACTTCATAAGTCTGACAGAAGGGTCCTGGGCAGTGCAGACATTTGTGTACAGGGAGAAGAGCAGTGGGGAGAGAACGCACCCCTGGGGGGCGCAAGTGCTGATTGTGCGGGTGCTGGATGTGAGTTTCCCCATTCTCACTAACTGCTGCCTGTCTGTCAGAAAGCTGGTGATCCACTGACAGATAGAGCCAGGAACAGATAGCTGGGTTAACTTTGTCTGGAGCAGTGATGGGATGATGGTGTTGAAAGCAGAGCTGAAGTTCACAAACAGGATCCTCACATAGGTCCCTGGTCTATCCAGATGTTTCAGGACAAAATGCAGCCCCATGTTAACTGCATCCTCAACAGACCTGTTTGCTCTGTAGGCAAACTGCAGGGGGTCCAGTAAGGGTTCTGTGATGTCCTTCAGATAAGCCAGTACCAGTCTCTCGAATGACTTCCATGACCACAGATGTGAGAACGACGGGTCTGTAGTCATTCAGTCCTGTGATTTTGGGTTTCTTTGGGATGGGGATTATGGTGGAGCGCTTGAAACAGGAAGGAACTGTGCACAGCTCCAGTGATCTGTTGAAGATCTGTGAGAAGATGAAGGCCAGTTGAATAGCACAGCTTTTAAGACAGGCTGGGGAGATACCATCTGGGCCTGGTGCTTTTCTTGTCTTTTGTCCTAAAGACTCGGCACACATCCTCTTCACTGATCTTAAGTGCAGGAGGTGGGGTGACTGAAGGTGATAGGTGTTGTGTAGAGAGAATGTCAGAGTTGGTGTGAGGTGTAAACTTAGCATTTTCAAATCTGCAGTAAAAGTCATTCAGATCATTGACCAGGTGTTGATTGCCTGCAAAATTGGGGGATGGTGGCTTGTAGTTGGTGATGTCTTTAAGGCCTTTCCACACAGAAGCAGGGTCGTTGGCTGAAAACCGGTTTTCCAACTTTTTAGAGTAGTTTCTCTTAGCCACTCTGATCTCCTTTGTCAATGTGTTCCTAGCCTGGATTATCCTGCTGCTGATTATCTCCTGCACCTGATCACCATTACCTAGACTCTATATATAGAGGGTATGCATTGACATCAATTTCCCACGTGAACACCACGTAAACACCACATGAAGGAGTGTGGACTCGCCCACACACCATCTGCAGAGGGTGAGCTGAGGCTGTGCTATACCTCATAGACTTCCATTCAGAAATTCTTCTCCCGTCATCATCAGATCTGTATACCTGTGAAGAATTACCCAAGAAAATTTGGGGGTTGTGGACCTTGTCCCAGGTTGAAGAGGCCATCTGCAATGTGTTTCTGTATCCGATGACACTGCCACAGACGCTGTCTGCAAAGACTGTTACCCTGCTTCTGATGCCACGGCCATGGAGGCCGTCTGCAAGGTCTATGTTCCTGTTTCTGATGCCACGGAGGCCACCTGCAAAGGCTGTTCTGATCAAGGTCAGTGGATGCAGTGAGATCTTTCCTGGAAGGAACTATGGAGTGCTGATCAGGGCAAATTGACCTTCCTCTTGCACGCTGTAGCTGACCTATTACCAACTCTGTAGCAAAGGTGAGAATCGGTCCTGAAAGCTGTATGGAGCAACTTTGTGCACCCTGAATCATATTCTGACAGGATGTCCTAAAGCTCTGGGAGAAGGTCGTTACAGTTGGAGACATGACAAGGTTCACACCGAAATTGCCAAATGGGTAGACTTTCAGAGGGTTAAAGCCAATGAACATCAAGTACCACCGCTCAGAGGAATAAGTTTCCTAAAGGTAGGGCAGTCGTGGCCTAATGGTTAGAGAGTCGGACTTGTGACCAGAAGGTTGCCGGTTCGATTCCCAGGGTAACGACTGAGGTGCCCTTGAGCAAGGCACCAACCCTACTTGCTCCCCGGGCACTGGTGGATCCGGGTGTACGTGTGTTCACCACTTGCTGTGCGTGTGTTCACTACTCTCTGGATGGGTTAAATGCAGAGGTCACATTTCGGGTATGGGTTACCATATCTGACTAATAGGTCTCCTTCACTTCACTAAAGGAAGGAGATAAAGTTCCCAAAGAACTGACAGCCGCATCCTAACCAAACGCGATGCGATTCCTGCGATAAGCAATTTGTTTGTCCATACCGAACGCGAAAAAGGGGCGGGACGCGACAATCAATCACAAAACACAGCCAATCAGAACAGTTTTCCTCTGTCCACGCAGCCTCGTATGCTGCAGCTGAAGTGCACAAAGAGAAATGCGTCCTGTTCTCATAGCTTCAGTTATGCCTCACCAGATGCTATGCTAAAATTTTAGAATCTAAACGTATGTAATCAAACTTATATAGCCTGTCCTCATCCATGTTTGGCGATTAATATTCATGAGGTGCAGAACTTGCATCGAATGAGACCGCTGTGTGGGCGGAGCAGTCAGCCGCAACGTCGCAGAAATAGAAACCGTTTCTAAAATAAAAACGGCCATTGCTCGTCGCGCAGCGCTGTCACGGCTGGTTAGGACAAAACTTCTGGTTAACATGGAAAAGATACCTTTTATCGTGTGTAGTCACGTCGCGTTTGGTTAGGACGACTGGGAAATGTATGTTGACCTTAAAAAAAGAAGTCTTCCCAGAACAGGTTGCGGTAACTACACTTCGACCAGATATGATTCTGCTCTCTAGGAGTGCTAAAACCATCCTGGTAGTTAAGGTCACTGTGCCCTGGGAAGACGTGCTAGCTATTTCGCATGAATTGAAAAAAGCAAAGTATCAAGATTTGATCGACGAGGCTTTGATTAAAGGATGGAGTACAGACCTGTTCCCTTTCGAAGTTGGTTGACGTGGCTTTCCGACTTCATCTATGCAGTATTTCTTACAGAAGATTGAGGTGGAACCTAAAAGATTGAAGAAGGCCATAGGGGCCATGGTTGTGGTTAAAGTGTCATGAAACCTCCCCTTTCAACTACATTCTACCTCACTGTCGTTTTTGAAAAATGCAATTAAAATGGGCGTGAACGCTGTGAGAAGAAGAGACGTTAAAAACTGGCGAAGGTTCCGGCATGGGGGACGGGCACTCCAATCACAAGGCGCTGTCATGAATAATTAGGAGAAATGTCTTCTCATTGGTCAAGAAAACACAGTCTCATGAATAATAATTAGACACCGATGCGTCATCGATGTACTGTAGTACATCGCCACGTCACATCCTTTGACGTTGGCCAGATGAGGATTTTAAACCCGGAAGACAAAAATAGCTAAAAAAAAAGCTAGAAATTAACTAGTTTTCTCTACTGTAATAATTTACAGTTGCTAACATTGTTTTCTATGATGTGCAACACAACCAATTTTGTTTACATCTAAATAAATGTTGTTTAGTGTTTCGTGGCTCTTTAATAAAGGATCGGAGTTGGAACCCCTCTGCAGGTGAAGGTTAATTGATCTTTGCTGCCCCGCTCAGGCGAAGCGTACAGGTTAAGGAGCGAAACGCTCATGACCCTGAGATACCTGCTGAAGATGCAGAGGGTTTTCCAACAATCTCTCAGACCAGGTCATCAGTTGCCAATAGTGGATTACACCGTACTTGCTTCTGCCATTACTGCTTGTCGCAAAGCATCATTGATGTTTATTTTACCTTTGCTATACTTACCTGTTTGTTTACCTGCCTGTGTTTTGTAAGAGACTTACCTGTTATACCTGGAATACTTATTTGTTTATGGAACTTCTGCCTGTTTATGGAATACTTACCTGTTTTTTGGATTATTTCCTGAAATAGCTTTCCTGTAGCTCAGTGGTTAGAGCATGGCGCTAACAACGCCAAGGTCATGGGTTCGATCCCAGGGATTGCACATAATTAGAAACAAATGTATAGTATAATGTATTGTAAGTCGCTTTGATAAAAGCGTCTGCCAAATACGTAAATGTAAATGAAATTTATTACCATCAGTAAAAAAACGGCTTTATTTACTGGTCTGGGTATTTTGTAACCTTGCCTAGAATTTACAGAAATGTACTTTTGGTATTTTGTCAAGATGATTCTTGTGGTCTTAACCTGGGGTGCTTTTAAAACAGTACTATATCAATTCTATACAGTTTTTTAGTTCTTATTTGGTCCAAGTCATCCATTTCAAACACATTTTTCAAAAAAATATTTTGTTTTTTTATGAAAGAAATTACTATGTTGGCACAACTGAATTATCTTTAAATAACTAACTCCAAACTCCAAAAATTCAACCATATGCCCTTAATACACAACATTTAAACTTTATTAAAACTTAAACTTTATACTAATTACGTGTATTTAAAGTTGTTTATTTGCAAAAACAAATTTAAAAAATGTAAAAAAACCATGTTTTTTTATTGTGCATTCCAATTAAAGGTATATTTCACTGGCAAATCAAAATTTCCCATATTTGACTCACCCTCAAGGCATCCTGACTGAATATGACTTTCTTCTTGAAGAATAATGCAGTCGAAGTTATAATACCAGGTATCATTTTACTTCTAAGCCGTAGAATGGTGGTGAATGGGCGTTGACTTTTTGAAGCTCCAAAAAGTGCATCCATCGATCAAAGAACTGCTCGACACAGCTCTGTGGTCTTAACAAAGGTCTTCTGAAGTGAATCGTTGTGTTTGTTTAAGAGAAATATCCATATTGACAGCGCTATTAACGTTGATGTCTAGCTTCCGTTATCCCTCGGCTGCATGTAAACCTGAGGCTTGTTTTTCCGCTAAATGACGGTGACGAAAGCTCCCGCATAGAGGAGGCGGCATCCTATTGGAACAAAATGAAAAATGCCGCGTCCGTCACCGGAACTTACGACACAACTGCGTCATTTGCCGGAAAAACAAGCCTCAGGTTCACGTGCAGTCGAGGGATAACGAAAGCTAGGCATCAACGTTAATTGCGCTGTCAATATGGATATTCGGATTACTTCGACTGCATTATTCTTCAAGAAGAAAGTCATATTCATTCAGGATGCCTTGAGGGTGAGTAAAACATGGGGAAATTTTGATTTGCCGGTGAAATATCCCTTTAATATCAATCAAACTGCAGTTGGGTTGTTTTGATTAAGTAATATTAAGTAAAAAAACACACAGCTAAAATAACACAATAAAAACATAATAAAAAAACAACATGAGTGCTAAGCTGTATCCCTGATCATTGTGCCGAGCAAATTATTTCCTACATACATTCCAATAAAAACACAGATGTTTATAATAATGATATAATAAGTATTTTTGTAATAAGGTTAGTGTGTCACAGTTCTATGTAACTTCTTTGTGTTCTGTTCAAGTGTGATCTTGTTTTTTAGTTTGTTTGGTGTATCTCCTTGTTCTCTTGTGTTCTTAGAATTATCATTCAATTTATTGATTTACAATTACATTTGATCTGAAGATTTCTCTGTGAAATATATCCATATATATATAATATACAGTATAAGTTTCATGTAGCTTAAACAGTAGAGCATTTTATTTGAAATGCAAAAGTCAGGGAACACACATACTGATTAAAAATGTATAGACTACATACACAGTAAGTTGCTTTTGATAAAAGCATTTGCCCAATGCACACGTCAATGTCAAATTATATCAAATTATTACGCTCTCTAGATATCAGTGTTACTGAAAAGTCCATATGGGTCAGCCATTAGGATAGATATGTTGATGGTTGTACCTGGCTTTTGTGCCCGGTTTCATCCTCCTCATTTTCTGTGTCAATCTCAGTGGTTTCATTCTCATCGCTCTCATCAACGACATCATCCACTGACATGAAAGACACAGAAATACATATCCAAGATTTTCTCACATACAACAACAATGTATATTTAAAACAGTTTATTATCAATAGCAATACTTCAGAGTGTGGCAAGAAATATTAATGAACATATGTATGTTTTACCTTCTGGAGGTTGGCTGTACAGCTGTGCCACTGGTCCTCCAGCTGGTATGTGTGGTAGCGGGTGTTGATATACACTCTTAATTGTTGGCAGTGGTAGGCGATTCTTTGGAAAGCATTTCCTCATAATTACACTGGATGCATTGACCAATGGATCCAGTGTCCGGACAGGCAGGCATTCCTAAACAGATCACATTTATTTTTTTACATTTACTAGCCCAAACTGTAGCAAAGCTATTTGGCACGTTATACAGTAATTAAAGTTGTAACACTCATACAGTGGATGTGTTATAAAGGATCCTCATCCCGTTTGCATCTACGAAGGCCTTTCTCCCAAGCTTAATGGCTGTGAGGTTTTTGATGCACCCTAAAATGCTTTTGCGAATGATCAAGTGGCAGTGACGAATGTCGTTGCGATGCCAGTCTTGGTAGATGGCGAGTAGAGTGGGCAGATAACCTCTGTCCACTGTCCGCCGGGCATTCATTTCTAGAGAGCACACATACAAGAAATATTACGAATGTAAATTCAAACAAAAGCGCAAAAAAATGTGTAATTTAAAATATTATCAACAGAAAAATAGAAGTTGTACAAGTTCCAGTCCTTGAATCTGATGTTCCAAGAGTGCTGTGATGTGATATTGCTTTAGCTGTATAGACAATATACTGTAACACAGTGGCCTACAGTACAATACTAAAAGATAACCAACTGTGTCAGACCAATGTGAATTAGCCTTAAAATGTTCAGAACTTTAGAAAGATTATTTTCAAAACGTACAAATGATTTAAAATATATATTTTTTTTCCATCAAGTAAATTATTAAAATAGATTTTAATGAAATTTTAGGACCATTCATATTTGATGCTTAAGCTATATTACTTTTAGCACAATTTACATTTATGCATTTGGTGGCCACTCCAAAGCGACTCAACAGTGTATTGTTCGCACTCCTAATGTAAGACACTACCAATTGAGCTACAAGAACACTTAAGTAATAATTAAGAACATTTTCTCTAAATTCTGGACACATTTTGTGGTGATATGACATGGACATGTTTTTATGCAATCCACGTAAAGAGGTATCTTACTGGACTTCAGTAACGCCGCCAGCGTATCCAAGGCCACCCTGTTTTAGAAAAGAAAAAACAAAACATGGTGTTGAACATCATCACACTTTCGTTTTCATAGTATGAGGATAATTTAGTGATCTATACCATTTAAAATGTAATTTAGATACAGTAGTAAACATGAACACACATACTTGAGCAGAGTGGTGCTCTTCTTGCTGTAAGGTCCAATAATTTCGAACAGGAGATCCAAAGCGCCACTTTTACCCAGCGACACAGCATTTACCACTATAGGTGAAAAAGGCAAGAACTGCATGATTGAAACTTTAACTAGATATACTACTTAAGGGATAGTTCACGCAAAAATAACAATTCCGTCATCATTTACTCACAATCTGTATACATTTCGTTGTTCAGCTCAACACAAAGAAAATATTTGAAAGAATGTCTGTAATGAAACAGTTCTGGGGCACTATTAAAGGCGCAGTTCTTGATTAACAGCGGCCACTAGCGTTGTATTATAGATTTGCAACAAATCGCTCAGTCCAAACACAACGGTGGCCATCATAGTACAAAACGATGTCGTTCTCATGTTGACGCAGGGAAGAGATCATGCGGGCATTAGAAAGACTGTAGAAAGAGCGATGTATTATTTATTACATAAAAAGTTCTGTGGGTTTTAAGTATAAAAAGAAGGATAAAAGTCAGGCAGGAGCTAGGACCTGCGTTAATATTATAAAGACTTTCCAGCAGAGACACGTTAGGACCCACAGTACTAAGGCTTTTAGCAGAGATACTCAGATATCGATGGAGATACTATCCAGCAGAGAGTCGTTGGAGAGAAAGATCGTCTTAGAATCAACCCCGAGGAGGTTGCTTTGATTCGGATAAGTATGTGAGTAACATTGGTTTTTCTGTTTGTTAGAACCAAGATATGTTGTTGTTTATGTTCTAATATTAGCTGTGTGATGGACAGTGTTGGGAGTTATGCGTTACAAAAGTAATGCATTACAGTAACATATTACTTTTTGCTGTAACGCAGTAGTGTAAGGCATTACTAATCAATTTTCAGTAATATTTTACTCGGTACATGTTCAGTAATGCTTGCATTACAACAAACTTTTCGCCCGAGAGACATTAACAAATCAAAAATCCCGCAAGTAAGTTCTATTTCCTGTTTGTGAATAGACGCGTGTGGTGTCATTCATCTCCATCTGGCTGGTCGAACTATTTTGTATTGTAACGCGGCATGATTTCTGTCACGATCACACGTGGAGGAAGAACCCAAGTGCAGGCAGCGGGAATGCAGGGGTAACAAATACTTTTATTTTATTAAATAATAAAACAAACACCCTCGATGGGGAAAAACTAAACAAATGCAAAATACCAGAAAACAAAGACTTCCCACGGGGGGGCAAAAATAAACTAACAAACCAAATGGCGACACAACGTCTCAAACAAAAACACGGCAGGGTAAAAACACAAGAAACTCACAGACTACGGACAAGGCTAGGGACAGGAACGGGAACACTGAACGCAAGTACATACACAATCCACGAGCACAGGACAAAGAAACATGAGGGCATTTTAAAGGCAAGACAAACGAGGGATAATGACACAGGGCAGGGGGGAAACATTAGACACGGCAGGGAAGCAATACATGAAACGAGAGGGGCGGGGCCAATGACAAGACACGAGAAAACACATGGAGTGTCAAAAGATAAACACCCCATGGTTTTCTCACACAAAACCAAAGGCTTTGTCACGGCTCTGCCACAAGACCAAGAAAACCATGACAAGATAAGGCAGAGCCGTGACAGATTTCAGTCTCTGAGCTAAAGGTCTGAGGCTATTGGCCCCACCCGGTTCGCTGTAAGCGCCAGTGTTGCCAGGGTCGCGATTTTACCGCACAATTGGGCTTTTTTGAAAATGTAGTTGCGGGAAAAATTATGGAGCTGCGGGTTGCGGGTTTTTGGGCTACTTTCATAATGTACTGCGGCCGCCAAAATGTTTATTTATATTCTAAGGATAAATGTTAATTGATGAGATTCTTAATGTGTATTCATACTCAGATGAATACCTGGCAACTCCAGGACCGGACCCGTTCTCAACCGGACCCGTTCTCAAAAGTGTGGGGAACGAGTGTCTGACAGACAGGCTACAGTACAGGGAGGGACGCGGGAGCTCAGCTCAACCAAAGAGGAAAATATAGCGGTGGTATTAGACAATGCATCCGAATTATGCTTTTAATGTTTCACAAGGTGCATGTCACGTTGCACAATGAAAGAAATCACGCGTGAGTGTACAACAGTTGATTCTTCCGGCTGCCAAATATCACGCTTGAGCAGCGCTATAAGCAGTCTAGAACAACTAAAACATTGACGTGTTTGTACACATTATACATATGCAATATAGTTAACCATGCTTATTTCTTAAGCAAGTTTTTGCATGTCTTACGAAGAGAAAACACGTTTCTCGTCCATTTCCGTGCGTGGCCTCGAGCACACATGGGATCTTTTTTAAAGGGACACTCCACCCAAAAACGAAAATTCTGTTATGGATTACTCACCCTCTAGTTGTTCCAAACCTGTCACGGTCCCACCGTCTTGTTTATGAAATTCTAGTCGTGTGGTGGGATCGGGACAGAGTTCTTGGGTTTTATGTGGGAAGACCATGAGATGTTTATGCCTCTCATGTGTTTTTCCAGTGTCTCGTCTCTGTTCCCGCCATCTCGTTTCCTCGTTATCCTTCCCTGAGTGTTTAATGTCCCACACCTGCCCCATGTCGTTATCCCTTGTTTGTGTTCCTATATATACCCTCATGTTTCTTTGTCCTGTGCTCGTGGATTGTTCTTATGTACCGTGTATTGTGTTCATGCCTGTCGTCTTGATTCCGTGCCTTGTCCAGTGTTCCTGTTTCCAGCCTTGTCCTTGTTCCGTGAGTCTTGTGGTCTACCCTGTTGTGTCTTTGATTTAAGACGTTTGGTCGTGTCCTTTAGTTTAGTTTTACTGTTCTTGTCTTTTGCCCCCTCGTGGGAAGTCTTTTATTTCAAGTTTGTTTCTTAGTTTAGTTCCTGTTTTATACCCCCTTCGTGGGTTTTGTTTTGTGTGTTTTTGTAAATAATTATTTTCTGTTAACCCCTTCACTGCCTGCCTGCGCTTGGGTTCTCTCTCGCCATTCGCTTCATGACAGAATCCACGAGCCAGAACTGAACCCAGCAGGCAGCATGTCCACCCGACGATCCCGTCAGGCTCACCTCCTCTGCAGCCACCGTCAGGGAGATGACAATATATGAACTATGTTGACCGCTTCCTAAAGGCTGCAGAGGAGGCAGTTTATACAGAGCAGGTGGTTTTTGGGGAGGCGGAACTCCGGTCCTGTTCAACGGTGGCCTCAGGGACCCTCTGTCCGGGCGGAGATGAGGATGCTGAGACCACTGGACTTCGAGTGCACGGTGAGATATGCCATGAACCGCCCGGAGTCCAGGGTCTCAGCCCAACCCAATCCATCTCCCCTACCCGCGATCCCGAGGGTCGCGTCATGGAGATCGGGGTCATCGGCATGGCCGCACCGTCCGCCTCTTCCCCCAGCAGCTCCTCCTCCACCATAGCATCCGAGGCGGCGAGACGAAGGGAGTCTGGGACTCCCCGTCCGACTCCTCCGGTGCGGAGCTTATCGGGTCTCCCATCGCTTCGCTCCAGCCGGCCACACGTCCGTGGGCCGGGCGAAGAAGAAGAGGAAGAGGAGGGAGATGCGAACTGCCCAGCCGGGATCCAGCCGGCGATCCAGTCCGGTGCAGCCGGATCCAGTCCGGTGCAGCCGGCATCCAGTCCAGTGCAGCCGGCACCAGTCCGGTGCAGCCGGCATCCAGTCCGGTGGTCCAGCCGGCGTCCAGTCCGGTCCAGTCGGTGTCCAGCGTGTCCAGTCGTGTCCAGTCGTGTCCAGTCTTTGTCCAGTCTGTGTCCAGTCTTTGTCAGTCTTGTGTCCAGCCTGTGTCCAGTCTTGTGTCCAGCCCTGAGTCCAGTCCGGTGCAGCCGGCGTCCAGTCCGGTGATCCAGCCGGCGTCCAGTCCGGTGGTCCAGCCGGCGTCCAGTCCGGTGAGCCAGCCGGCGTCCAGTCCGGTGATCCGCCGGCGTCCAGTCCGGTGATCCAGCCGGGCGTCCAGTCCTGTGATCCAGTCGCGTCCAGCCGGTGTCCAGTGCGTCCGGTGGTACCAGTCCGGGCGTCCAGTCCGGTGGTCCTGCCGGCGTCCAGTCCGGTGTCCAGCCGGCGTCCAGTCCTGGAGGTCCAGCCGGCGTCCAGTCCGATGATCCAGCCTGGCGTCCAGTCCGGTGATCCAGCCGGCGTCAAGTCCGCTGATCCAGCCGGCGCCCAGCCGGTGTAACCTTCCAGCCGGCTCCCAGCCGCGTCAAGCTTCCCGGCCTTCCAGCCGGCGTCAAGCCATGTCCAGCCGGCCTTCCAGCCGGCGTCAAGCCATGTCCAGCCGGCCTTCCAGCCGGCGTCAAGCCCTGTCCAGCCGGCCTTCCAGCCGGCGTCAAGCCCTGTCCAGCCGGCCTTCCAGCCGGCGTCAAGCCCTGTCCAGCCGGCCTTCCAGCCGGCGTCAAGCCATGTCCAGCCGGCCTTCCAGCCGGCGTCAAGCCATGTCCAGCCGGCCTTCCAGCCGGCGTCAAGCCATGTCCAGCCGGCCTTCCAGCCGGCGTCAAGCCCTGTCCAGCCGGTCCCTGGGAGACTCCCAGGGTCAAAGACTGTTCCTCCCACGGGACTTTCCTAAGTCCCCCAGGACTCAGCGCCCTCGAGCGCAGCCGGGGACTGGGACTTTCCCCACCCACCATTTGGACTGCCTCCTATGGCTCTTGTTTGCCCACCCCCCCTCCCATGTTTGTTATTCTTGATTGCTCACCCCATCCCTTAGTCTTGTTGTCTGTCTCCCCTTGTCTATGTTCACCATGTTTGTTTGGTTTTTGTCTTTGTCCAGTCTGCGTGTCTTCGTAGTCAACCCCTTGGTGACACCTGGAGGTGTCATTAAGGGGGGGGGCTCTGTCACGGTCCCACCGTCTTGTTTATGAAATTCTAGTCGTGTGGTGGGATCGGGGCAGAGTTCCTTGGGTTTTATGTGGGAAGCCATGAGATGTTTATGTTCCTCTCATGTGTTTTTCCAGTGTCTCGTCTCTGTTCCCGCCATCTCGTTTCCTCGTTATCCTTCCCTGAGTGTTTAATGTCCCACACCTGCCCCATGTCGTTATCCCTTGTTTGTGTTCCTATATATACCCTCATGTTTCTTTGTCCTGTGCTCGTGGATTGTTCTTATGTACCTTTGTGTTCATGCCTGTCGTCTTGATTCCGTGCCTTGTCCAGTGTTCCTGTTTCCAGCCTTGTCCTTGTTCCGTGAGTCTTGTGGTCTACCCTGTTGTGTTTTTGATTTAAGACGTTTGGTCGTGTCCTTTAGTTTAGTTTAGTGTTCTTGTTTTCATTTTGCCCCCTCGTGGGAAGTCTTTTATTTCAAGTTTGTTTCTTAGTTTAGTTCCTGTTTTATACCCCCTCGTGGGTTTTGTTTTGTGTGTTTTTGTAATAAATATTTTCTGTTAACCCCTTCACTGCCTGCCTGCGCTTGGGTTCTTCTCTGCACCACAATCGTGACAAA
>NC_079906.1:3047185-3056590 GCF_024868665.1 Triplophysa rosa | reverse complement strand
CTGTTTCCAGCCTTGTCCTTGTTCCGTGAGTCTTGTGGTCTACCCTGTTGTGTTTTTGATTTAAGACGTTTGGTCGTGTCCTTTAGTTTAGTTTAGTGTTCTTGTTTTCATTTTGCCCCCTCGTGGGAAGTCTTTTATTTCAAGTTTGTTTCTTAGTTTAGTTCCTGTTTTATACCCCCTCGTGGGTTTTGTTTTGTGTGTTTTTGTAAATAAATATTTTCTGTTAACCCCTTCACTGCCTGCCTGCGCTTGGGTTCTTCTCTGCACCACAATCGTGACAAATGTATATATGTGTATGCACGCTTTTATATATGTATTCATAAGCGCAGTTTAATTTAAACCCTATACGGTGCCTCATAGATGCACCAAAATACAATCAAACATTAATTTACAGAATTTGTTTAGAACAGAATATACCTTTATAATAAATAAACGAAATAAGCCAGAATCAAGTCATAATGTGCAAAATAAATGTGTTTAGGCAAAATGTCTGAAATGCAGGGGAACATAATTTTCAAAACACAAGCCACAGACACTAAAATTAATTTTCCTTAAACACCACCTAACAATACTGTGCCATACAATACTAGACCAGATCTCACCTCAAAACTATTTTAAAAACTATTCGATAATAATTAATTATTTTTTACAAACGGGAATGCAGCACGTTCATTACCACTGAACTACCAATAAAGTGACTTTATTTACCGCATGTAAAGGAGGAATGCAATAAAGCATCTTACCATTTAAACAGTCAAAAAGTCCCTTTCACCTTTTTTCCTGCGCACTCTTTCTCCGTCCCCCCTGACACGCACGCTTGCTTTCAGTTCCAAAAGTCTGCGCCGTGCTTGTGTCATTGCAGAACCTCTTGTTATGTGTGGAGAGAAGCATATTATTGTCTGTCAAGACATAATATGCGTTCTCTCCGGTGTCTCGTCTCTTAATCCCGCCCCCTCATTCCTTCGTTAACTTCCCTAGTGTTTGATCCCAGTCACCTGCCCGTCACCCTATGTTATCATCCCTCGTTAATATTACCTTATATTGAGCCTTTGTTCCCTCTGTTCCGTGCCTGTTCATTTTGTAACCTTTGTAAACGTTGTGTACCTCGTAATCTTTGTGACTTTGTATAGATTCTACGTCCTAGTTCCCTAGTTTTGTCTGCAGTGTTATTTGGTTTATTCATTTGAGTTATTTTGTACCCTCTCTGTTTTTCCCTACTGCGGGAAGTGTTTTGTTTAAGTCTTGTTTATAGTTAGTTTTTGCTCCCCATTGTGGGCTTTTGTTTGTGTTTTGTTAAATAAAAGTATTTTCATTAACCCTTTGCTGTCTGCACCTGGGTTCTGTCTCAGTTTCCTGACAGAACGAACAGGCCATTAAAGAACCCAGCAGACAGCATGGAGGAATGTTCGCGAGCTTCCCTGCGGGCCCACCAAGCCCAACTTCTTTTTAGGGTCCGTCAGGGGATCGCGGAATCCGTGAGTTTATCCAGGATTTTGCGGGGGAGACAGAGTTCGGTGAGGCAGAACTCAAAGTCATTTTTAATAGCTGCCTCACCGAGCCTCTCAAGCTGTCAGAGACCCGGATGCTGAGCCCCCTGTCCAGTCCTGTCCAGCCGGCGTGCAGTCCTGCCCAGCAGTCGGCAATCCAGCTGGCATTCCAGCCGGCATCCAGTCCGGCGTTCCAGCCGGCATCCAGTCCGGCGTTCCAGCCGGCGTCCAGTCCGGCGTTCCAGCCGGCGTCCAGTCCGGTGCAGCCGGTGTCCAGCCCGGCGCAGCCGGCATCCCAGCCAGTGATCCTGCCGGCGTCCCAGCCAGTGATCCTGCCGGCGTCCAAGCCAGTGATCCTTCCGGCATCCCAGCCGGTAATCCAGGCGGCAGCCAAGCCGGCCCATGCCCCCGTCAAGTCCCCCCCTTGTTATTAGTTATTTTGTACCCTCTCTGTTTTGCCCCCTTGCAGGAAGTGTTTTGTTTAAGTCTTGTTTATAGTTAGTTTTTGCTCCCCATCGTGGGAAAAAGTATTTTTCGTTAACCCCTTGCTGTCTGCACCTGGGTTCTGCCTCCATTTCCTGACAGCTTGCTATATATGGTGATTTTGGTTATTTTACTTTATTTATTTTTTATCATGCAGCGCAAAGTTCAGTCTAAGTAACGGACTATGTGCATTTAAAGAGAAGGGGTTAATTCATATTTAAATGCCCAAACATTCAGTAAGTGACAAATGTTTGGAAACGGTGTACACATTCATTTCCGAGTTATCTGCTGGTGCGTAACGTGCTGCTTCTCTTTACCGGTCTCACAGCATAGAAGATGCGGATAGACGCAGGGGTTTCGGTACCCAACCCTAAAAATGTCTTATTTCTTTACCTCATAAATAGCGCAGTGCGTGCCCGTCTGCTACACCACTGCCCATATAACCAAAATGACATGATCCCCATTGCATAACACCTCTGCCAAGATTCGACTGTGAGATTGGTAGTGGAATCAGGCTCCTCTGATCGAAGCGTCGACGATTCAGGTTCACCCCTAATAGGCATATAATTATACTTATTCATTATACATACTGTTTGTTTTTAAAATAATGCACATATAATGTCTCTGTAAAAGGACTTAATCTGTTGATATATTCAACGCATTTTCTGCCCATATTTAATACAACTCTGGAGAGCATTTAGTTGTAGCTGCAGGGTAAACAGTAAACACTATAACATCTCTCTCGCAATGTTAGTGTCTAGCAATGTTAGTGTACATGCTCATTTCACATTCACTTTAATTGTGAATTTGTGTATTTTTACTACTTAATAAATATTTTTAAATTGAACATTTTGTTCTTTAATGTCATCCACTGGTGTTTTGTGGCTCTTTTTTAAAAGTATTGATTTAAGCCTGGCTCAGATTACAGGATTCTCGGCCAGATTTTACCCCGATTTCCCCTCTCGAGAATCTTTGAAAAAATCGGGTCCAGAACCTCGATCGGGTCCGAGGTTCGGCCCAGATTATCACGTAATGTGAGGCGTTCACAGATCGAATCTTACACCTCCCGATCTGCTCCGAGAGAAATCGGGGCCGCCCCGATCATATCAAACATGTTTGATATTTAGGATTTTAAATCGGGGTGATGACGTTGGTACTTTCGCAACAGCCAATGAGAGGCACATCTGCAAGGTGACGGAGGTGACTGACAGACCTTTAAAAATGTCGACCGCGAAAGCTCCTGCAAGGGAATGTTGGACAGCGGAGATGGAGGAACAACTTGTGGCAACAACATGATTGTCTATATAATGTATCCTCCAAAACATACCACAACCGCACAGATAAAGCCTGGCTCAGACTACAGGAGTTTTGAAATCCTGACAGATTTTAAATTCTGGTTGCAGCACACACATAAGGAGAATCTTGACAGATTCTCTTATTTAAAATCTTAAACCTGGCTCAGACTACAGGAGTTTTAAAATCCGGAAAGATTAAAAATCTGGTTGCAGCACACACATAAAAAGAATCTTGACAGATTATTTTATTTAAATCCTTAAACAAGCTCACCCTCATCAGTGTACAACTAAATTACACATATTTTACATATCCATAGGATATGCAGTTTTGTAAAAGGAGCTAATAGTAACCGTTTTAATGGGTTTACTATTTTTAGATGTTGACATCACATCTACATTTGAATCTCTTTTTCAAGCACTACAAAAATAGGTTTGCCCTTTGTAAACTTGCATTTATGAATGTGAAATGTCTTTCTCTGGTTTTCCTAATTTGTCGATGCAAATGACAGTCAGTATAATTTTCAAGTAATCAACAGTTAGGGTACATTTGGAATTTTATTGAACAAACCTCCCACTGACAACAGTATTTATTTAAAAAATGAAAAACTCAAAATGCACTGTTCCAAATTATTATGCACAACAGAGTTTGAAAACATTTCATAGGTTGTAAAAAACTGAAAATGGTCATTTGTTGAATTTGCAGCATTAGGAGGTCATATTTACTGAAATCAAAAGCTATTTCAATCAAAAACATCCTAACAGGGCAAGTTACATGTTAACATAGGACCCCTTCTTTGATATCACCTTCACAATTCTTGCATCCATTGAACTTGTGAGTTTTTGGATAGTTTCTGATTGAATTTCTTTGCAGGATGTCAGAATAGCCTCCCAGAGCTGCTGTTTTGATGCTAACTGCCTCCCACCATCATAGATCTTTCGCTTGAGGATGCTCCAAAGGTTCTCAATAGGGTTGAGGTCAGGGGAGGATGGTGGCCACACCATGAGTTTCTCTCCTTTTATGCCCATAGCAGCCAATGACACAGAGGTATTCTTTGCAGCATGAGATGGTGCATTGTCATGCATGAAGATGATTTTGCTACGGAAGGCATGGTTCTTCTTTTTGTACCATGGAAGAAAGTGCTCAGTCAGAAACTCTACATACCTTGCAGAGTTCATTTTCACACCTTCAGGGACCCTAAAGGGGCCCACCAGCTGTCTCCCCATGATTCCAGCCCAAAACATGACTCCGCCACCTCCTTGCTGACGTCGCAGCCTTGTTGGGACATGGTGGCCATCCACCAACCATCCACTACTCCATCCATCTGGACCATCCAGGGTTGCACGGCACTCATCAGTAAACAAGACTGTTTGAAAATTAGTCTTCATGTATGTGTGGGCCCACTGCAACCGTTTCTGCTTGTGAGCATTGGTTAGGGGTGGCCGAATAGTAGGTTTATGCACAACTGCAAGCATCTGGAGGATCCTACACCTTGAGGTTTTCGGGACTCCCGAGGCACCAGCAGCTTCAAATACCTGTTTGCTGCTTTGCAATGGCATTTTTGCAGCTGCTCTCTTAATCCGATGAATTTGTCTGGAAGAAACCTTCCTCATTCTGCCTTTATCTGCACGAACCCTTCTGTGCTCTGAATCAGCCACAAATCTCTTCACAGTACGATGATCTCGCTTAAGTTTTCGTGAAATATCTAATGTTTTCATACCTTGTCCAAGACATTGCACTATTTGACGCTTTTCGGCAGCAGACAGATCCTTTTTCTTTCCCATATTGCTTGAAACCTGTGGCCTGCTTAATAATGTGGAACGTCCTTCTTAAGTAGTTTTCCTTTAATTGGGCTCACCTGGCAAACTACTTATCACAGGTGTCTGAGATTGATTTCAGTGATCCAAAGAGCACTGAGACACAATACCATCCATAAGTTTAATTGAACAATATAAAATTAAATGTTTACGACACTTAAATCCAATTTGCATAATAATTTGGAACGCAGTGTACATTTGAATCTCTTTTTCAAGCACTACAAAAATAGGTTTGCCCTTTGTAAACTTGCATTTATAAATGTGAAATGTCCAGATAAGAAAACGTTGGGGGGTAAAGTTGTGTTTATAAATAAGACTAAAGGCAGCAAGTGCAAAAATAAAAATTTAGAAAGTTTGATTGGAAGTTTTTTTATTTCATAATTGCACATCAAAAGACATCCTAAGACACCCAAACTACAGGATAATATTAAGATTATCATACCAGAGGACGCCTCTTACGTCATCTCACCGGGAAACAGAAGTAAACAAAGGGACATCGCAAAGTTAATTTCACGTGATCTCACCTGGCAACGGTTGTGTAATGTCTCTGTCGCTCTCTGAATGATTGTCTGTCTGTCCAAAGCCGCGGGAATGTATTTTGAGCAGGGGGTGCTATAATGCTTTCTGCTAGGGCTGAAGTTATGACTGTGCTTTGGGCAAGCCGCTTAAGTTTAATGTTAATAAATAACGGAAGAAAAAAAATCGCTTTCTTGCTGCCGAGAATAAAGATGAATGCCAATGTGATAATAAGACACAGCGCAAAAACAAACACATAAACGCATGTTATATGTATGCCTATAGCCAAATAACAATCTGTTGAACGAAACTACAAGCTACGCGTTAGCAGTTAACTTACCCGGTACATTTAAAACCGACGCGACTTCTCCCCAGCTCTTTCAGCATTTGAAAGGCATTACATTTCAGAATAAATAAAAGTTTGTTCTGATCTTAGAATCTGATTGGCCAAGCTGCATTTCTAAAGAGTTGATATACAGACTAGGAGTGATTTTTTGTTAAATACACCTTTAAACAATTTTATGACTTGAATTAAACAAACTGACACAACTTTGAGTGTTTCTGGTAGATTTTATGTTTTATGCCAATATGCAACATACAATACTTACTATGTATTCTTCCACTGGTTTCAGAACCCAACTTCTGCAAATGAAAGAGAAAATTAGTACATAACACAGAGTAATGCTAAAGCTACTTTCATTTAATGAAAAATCATTTAATCACTAAAATCATTTACAACAGACCAAATTTACCTTACCAATGCAAATCACTAGTTGTGGGATTCATGTTTTAATCTCCATACTAGTCTATATTATACACATAACAACATTAATTCATCTACAAATAATCAAAACAATTAGCAGTTGCTAGTTTGATAATCGCAATTCAACACAGTGGAGAAATTATATTACAGTACTATCACAAAATGTTAACGTAGAACTCACTTAAAGGTGGGGTGTCCGATTTCTCTTAGCCGTTGTTGATGTTCAGATCACCAAAACAAACACACACCCTACCCCATCTTTCTCTTTCGTGAGTGCACGGCTAATGTCCGTCCTGTGCATTGTGCACCTTACTGCTGATTGGCTACAATGTTGTTTTGGTACTCGGCCCGACTCAGTTGTCTAAAGCATAATACGGAAATCGGTTACCCCGCCTTTAACATAACTGTTATGTCGTTGAACAATGAAAATTAAGCAATTCAGCAATAAAAATATGCTAGAAAAGCACCAACATACCTCACCGTGCTTCTTCACTTTATTTATTGCCGTGTCATACTTGTTACTGTGTAAACTAGAAGACATTGTGAAAAACTAGAAGAAAATGTGAAGATTATGAAGTATGTAAAACTCTGAAGAAAATAAACTTTACTTGCTGTGGCAAAACTTGGCATTCGGTTGCTTAAGTGATTTTAGGTGGTTGCTATGGTGTTTGTTGTGGAAAAATTTCAGTCTTGTAGTTCAAAAAATCTCTCAGACTAAGAAGGTCCGGATGTTGAGGAGTTAACTTTATTTGCTCGAGCCAAACAAAGTGAGATGTTCAAAGTCATCTAAAAACCAAGTGTTTTCAGTCTACAGTTATAGTAAAACTTCTGAAAGGTGGTCCTCTCTAAAACCAATCAGGTATTTTCCCGTTATCTCTTATTTTTATTAACCAGTTGTTAATTGTCTGCCACCAATAAGTCCCAGGTAACAAGGTACGTATCTAATGGTGGTACGCTGGTTATTGCATCATTTTTTAAATAATTTGCATACAATGGTAGCTACACGAGACCACCAAACAAGCCATGGTCTCCATACGAGACGGCGTGGCGTCCGTGCGTAATCATGGTTACTTGTAAACAGTGGAAAATCCCCAGGTTTTAGAGAGAACACAACAGGCTTCAAACTTTAGGCCTCTAAAAACATCACTGGATTTTACCTTGTTACATTGTGCTCAAATGTGCTTTAAACATTCATAAAGTGACATTAAGTGCATTTATATGAACAATCATTGGTTACAGGTACAGATTGTGTCATTAAATCATCAATTCTTCTTCAAATAATCGAATTATCATCATAAACCTACTTATATGTAATTATTCTTATTGACTATGATTTCAGATCAACCCATCTATGTACTAATGTTCCTATGAATACTTCTCAATACTTTTTAGGTATTTTATCAAGTGCATTTATAACTGTGGTGAAAAACAGTGCTCAATACATGTAAAAAACATGTATATGTGCCCAGAAATTACACAATATGTTCTGGGTCATTGCAAAGGTGTTGTAAGGTGGTTGCTCAATAGCTTCACTGCCATCATATGCACAATCACTTTTAAAGTCATAGCACAACTCTCCTGTATAAGCTGCTCAATTTTACACCTCATTTATGGGTCTACGACAAATGACAAGTTATGCACCAAAGTTTTGTCCAGAAAAAAAACTGAATAATAAGAAGAGCACCACTAACTTTGAAAAAAAGTATTTAATAGGCAACTCAAGCAAAAGAAGTCAAAAGATTAAGTACAAGTATAGGCTAAATATACTTAAACTTTTCACTCTGTTAAATCAAGTATACTTAAGAGTACATTTAGGTATATTTCTGAGAAGTACATAAGTAGACTGAAAGTATACTGTCCTGTTTTAAGTTTAAAATAAGTATACTTATAAAAAATACTTTTTTTCAAGTGTGCTATAAGGGTGAGGTTACCCAAAGGAATGAGGGACCCCAGCTCCTGAAAAAAAAGAATAAATAAATCTAAAATAAGTATACTTATTAAAAATACTTTTTTTCAAGTGTGCTATAAGGGTGAGGTTACCCAAAGGAATGAGGGACCCCAGCTCCTGAAAAAGAAAAAAAACGAATGAATAAATCTTATAAACAAAAATAAATCGGGTCACAATCAAATGAAGTCACAATTCCATCCCGAGACAAACAATGCTGGGTAGAAACCACCAACATATATCACAATAGACAATACACAAATTTTCCAAAGGAAAAACAAAAATAAAAAACAAAACAAATCCAAAAAAAAACCCTCAATTCAAACTACGAGGTAGGCAAAACTCGCACGGAGGAACCACGTAGTCTTTACGCCGGCTCCAATCATCAAGTGAACACTCCTCCACCCTGAAGAAATTAAACTAGAAATCAATGAAATCAGCAATCCCCTTTATTAGTTGCGAGGTAACAGAGTTCTTGCGGCAGGGCAGCAGAAAAAGGACAGTGGTGCAATAATACTTGCCCAGGACGGAAAGGAAGATCCTGTGGCAACTACAAACCACGAAAAAGTGTTCAGTTCACGTCTCTTCACTCAAACTTCACACTCTTGACCACAAACAAAACACTTACCAAACAAGAGAAATGTGCTCTATAATCTGTTCACAGGCCAGGATAGACAGCCTTCATAACCCGCTGCTAAACTGAAGTACCGGGAACTGCACGTTACTCAACCCCAAAAGAATCTAGACGATCTATTTACCACCACACAGCCTTAGCCACCACACAGCCTTAGCTCACATACCTGAAAGGAGAGCAGTCATCATATGCCCTACTGAAGCAACCGATGGAGATTTACACATTGATGAAAAGACATGCTAGGATGCCACATCGAATCGTTAATGCAACATGGACAATAATTAAAAGGTTAGCAAACTGCTATGTGCTAACAGCAGAAACCTACAGCCACCGTCAACGCGAACAAAAATTGGCGATCTGAGGAACTGGAAAAAATAATTGTTGCTCTTCATAAAGATGGCCTAGGCCAGTGGTTCCCAAACGGGGGTACGCCAGGTGACAGAGGGGGTACGTGAACAAAATCCTGA